>NC_044987.1:75241610-75541610 GCF_008728515.1 Papio anubis
TGGATTCCATTGTCCACCATGTCCCATTCCTTGTCCCTTCCTTCCACTGTTCCATTCCTTCCATTCCACTCACTGTCACTCCGTTCCACCCTTCCATTCCACCCTTCCGGGCCATTCCATCCATTCCATCCATTCCATTCCTTCCTGAGATCCATTATCCATCCTTCCTGTTCCTCCCATCCATTCCTTCCATCCATTCCTATTCCCCTTCCTTCCATCATTTATTCTACCCTCAGACCCCTATTCTCTGTCCTCAGTCGACCGGGTGGGGAGCCATCCATGGGAATCCATGGGGTCAGGCCTCCATCAGATCTGACTGGAGACCCATCCCTCCCTCAACAACCCCTGTGGAACCCATTCCGGGCCAGTCATGGGAGCCATGTGAGCACTGCTGAGGCCAGCGCAGATACAAAAGACACGTCTGGGAGGCATTCAAGAGGCATAACTTTTTAAAGTATATTGTTGTCTGGTTTCTATGGCATTTGATCATATTCAAGTAGAAGAAAAATCTTTGGTTTGATTTTTCCCCTTTAAAAAGTGTTATTCATGCTTATAACAAAAACAATTTTTTAAACAACCAAAAGTATATGAAGTAAAAAAGAGAAAGTCACCTTCCTCTCCTCCCCAATCTACTCCTCTGCCCAGAGGTGATCACTGCCATGAATTTGGTCCTTCCTGAACCTTCTATTTGCACAAAGGTATGTGGCTATGCATATGTAGAGGGTGTTTTTCTTAAGAGTTATACATACTCTGTATCTTGGTTTTTTCTCAGTAATAATGGTGAGCATCATTATTCAACCAGTCAATAAATATTTGTTCGGATCCCACTGCGCAGACAGGGAAGTCAGGTTCCTGCCATCACGATTTCCACAGACCCGGGTGGGGGAGACCGGCAATGGGAAGGAAGTCATTGAATAATTACAGATTGTGATTAGGGCTGTGATGGTGCAGTGTGAGACAGTAATGGGTGCACTGATTTCAGACAGGGGTGAGGGGAGTCCTCTTTCAAAGGAGACATTTAAGCTGAGACTGAAAACATAAGAGCCAGAAGAAAAGCATGTGAGATGGAGGGACAGCCTGCACCAAGGCCCTGCGCAGAGCGGGGAACAGGCGGGAGCTCAGCAGGCTTAGGCCTGTAGGGAGCCCAGTGCCACAGGGGCTTGGTGGTCTAGGACAAGAGAGGCAGGTGATGAGGCTGGGAGATGGAAAAGGTCTGTCAACCAAGGTAATGAACTTGCACCTTGTTCTAAGAACAGTGAGAGAGTTTTAGGCAGCAGAATGATATTATTTGGCTTGTGTTTAAAAAAGATACTGCTGTCTGCTGCTTAGAGAAGGAATTACAGGGAAACAAGAATGGAAGCAGGCAGACTACTTAGAGATAGGATTGGCAAAGTAACACCTCCCCAGAGATATCCACATTTTAATCTCCAGACCTGTGAATGTGTTAGGTTATGTGGCAAAGGAGATATAAGATGGAATAAGGGGGATGCAGATAGAATTGAGGTTGCTAGTCAGCTGACTTTAAAATAGAGACATTGTCCTGGATTACCCAGACAGGCCCAGTATAATCACAAGGAATCCAGAGAATGGAAGCGAGAAGCAGAAGAGGAGGTCGGAATGATGCCAGATGAAAAGGACTGGACGAGCATTGCTGGCTTTGAAGAGGAACGAAGGAGACCACGAGCCGAGAAATGCAGGAAGCCTCTAGAAATTGGAAAAGGTAAGGAAATTGAATTCTCTCTGGATCCTCCAGAAAGGAATGTAGCCCTGCTGACAGCTTGATTTTAGCCCAGAGAGACCCCTTTCAGACTTCTGAGCTATTGAACTATAAGATAATAAATTTTGTGTTATTTTAAGCCTCTAAGTTTTGGGTAATTTGTAACAGCAGCAAATAGAAGACTAATTCAGGAGGCTAATGCGGGAGACTGAGTGAGAGGTGCGGGGGCTTGGACCAGGAAGGTGAGAAAGAAGTAGAGAAATAAATTTTTATACTTACAATGACAAAGGGAGAGAGACTCATGGGCGGGAGGAGACTTGGGGATCAATTGGATGCAGATGTTGAGGGAGAGGGAGTCCTGAGTGTCCCCAGGTTTGGGGATAGACAAGTGCATGATGGTGGTACTTGACTATGCCGGCCCAGTGAGGGCAGGAACTCTGTGTCATTTGCAGCACTCATCCAAATGCTGGAACACAGCCAGTTCTCAATAAATATCTACCTCATGAATTGATTAAATAAAAGAGAGAATCTAGAAAACCCAAGGTTGCGGAAAAGCAGTGAGTTCAAAGCTCAGCACTACCTCTCCCAAGCAGCTCTGTGGCCCAACACAGCCATCAGTAGGGTAGAAAAGATGAGGCCACCATGGAGGAGCTCTTTGGCTGCACCTGTGCTTGTGGGGCTGCGCTCAGAGAGAGTATGGCCAGCTTCAGGGTCCCCAAGGCAGGCAAGGCAGACAGGAGGCGGCTCAATGCTGACATTACTCACTAATAGGAGGTCCTTATCACCCAGGATGGAGCCGGGTGCTCTACTTAATTCAGGGGAAAGCTACTCTCCGGGAAACAGGTACCAATTTGCAGCAATCACAATAAGAAACATGCTCTCTCTGGCTGATGCAAGCCAACAAGGTAATAGGGCATTGTGCTGTGGGGAGAGATCAAAAGGATTTTTTTTCCAGGCCCACGGTGGGCACTTAATCCATCTTTTGCTCTCTCTCTCTCCCTCCATTACAGCCGTGGATGTACTATTTACAGGACCTACATTAGCTGCCTTTTCAGATATCGCACTTCCTCAAAACCACTTCAGAAGGAAAGTGAATTAGAAATGAATTTGAGACATATGCAGCGGCTTTCACTGCCTCCTCCCTGCTCCTGGCCAGCAGCCTGCGGAGCTGGAATCCACACCCTCCCAGCACTGGGTGACACCGTCCCCCAAAGACTGTGGACACACTGGCTCCGCCCATGGGGCTGGTGTGGAGCCCTGAGGCCGAGGGTGAGTGCAGGGCAAAGTGTGGGCAAGGAATTAGAGAAGGAAAGGCTCACTCTTGGCAGAGGCAGAGGTCGGAAGTGCAGCTCAAAGAACCAGATCCCGGGAGGTGGTCATTTTGTACAGCCCTCTGCCTTCTGTAAGGCCCCCATCAGCGACAGAGGCCCAGGCTCCCAAATGAGCCATCCCACTTTCACCCGACCAGGTCGCCTCGCTCCTGCCATGGCCCCTCCCTGACTTCCTGGGGGCCCAGGCGCTATGACTAGTTCCGGAAGTTGCCTGGCGCCATGTTGGTGGAGCACCAGGGCTGCTTGTGCTCCCGCCCTTCTTCCTCTTTGGCTCCCTCTCTCTCTTTCTCCACACGCCTTGAGGAATTCAACAACCCCTCCCCTACACACAGGCTTCTTTCAGGTGTGAAATTCCATGAAGGGCAGAGGGAAGGCAGGCATGTGGGAGTTTTCTGTCCCTTGAGTAGGAGAAAGTTTCAGCACAGGAGAACGTGCGGTCAGAAATCCCCTAGCTTGGGCTTCTCCTTGTATAGAGGAGAAAAATTGTGAATGAAGAGACGCCTAGAATTCCTAAAACTAGGGCTAGAACCTGACATTTCTAACCCACAACCAAATGCTTTTGCCTGTGTTTGATGAGTTTAAATCAAAGTGGTATAACTAGAAAGAAACTTGGACTTGAACTAGGCTGATATTTTGGACCTGAAGTTGGAGCCATGGAAGGAAGAAGGGAATCTGCTCCCACTCCAGCTCCCTTTAATCGTCTTCTTTGTTGGGATTTCCCCTAAGAGTCTGGAAGTGAATGAACTATTTCAAGAAGGGGAGATGCTAAAGGCACACCCCAGGCCATAGGCCTCCTTCTCCACCACTGGGTTGATGTCTGTGGCAGGCAGGCTCTATAAAGGCCCCCAGTGATCACTACCTCCTGGAATCCGTGCCCTTGTAATCCCCTCCCCTCATCCAGTGTGGGCTGGACCTAGAGACTCACTTCTAACAAATGTAATGTGGCAAAAATGACGGACTGTCACTCCAAGATTAGGTTACCCAAAGGTTCTACTTCTGTCTTGCTCACCCTGTCTGTCTCACTTGATGTCACTCTCTCCACCTCTCCCTCTGAGGGAAGCCAGATGCCATGTTCCAAGATTTCCTCTGGAGAGGCCCTTTTGGCAAGGAACTGATGTATCTGGCCAGCAGTCAGCGAGGACCTAAGATCTGTCAACAGTCATGTTAGTGAGCTCTGAGGCAGATTCCCCAGAGTCAGGTTGATGATGACTGCAGCCCTGGCTGATACCTCGACAGCATCCTTGTGAGAGACCTCAAAACCTTGGGAAGACACAGCTAAGCTGTGCCTGGCTTCCTGACCCACAGAAACTGTGTGATGATAATACATGCTTGGGGTAATTTGTCACATTGCAGTAGATAACGAATATAGGCCTTTCTGGAAGGGTGTTTTTCATGAACAGGGACAGCCATGAAATTGCCACACTCTGGTGTTAGACATGTCTGGAGACCCAGGGTCCATTTTTGGCTCTGCCATTAATTCACTATGGCCTTGGTCAAGACCTTAAACATTTATGGGACTTAGTTTCTCCCAATGCTCAACTAGGGAGGACTTCATGATAGCTCCAATTGTACATGACTGGAGAACTAGGAAAGGGAAGTTTCCATGCCTGAGATGACTGCTGACAGTCCTGAGAAAGGAGATAAAAGGGCAGATGCCTGATGGGCCCTGATCATCCCTTTTGCTCTTTTCTCCAGTCCTGAACCCCATGGCATGAGGCATGGCCTCAGTCTTCTGTGACATCCTCTGACCTCAGAGGCCCTGGGTCTCAAGACCTGGCAGGATGAGACTCAAGACACTGGCGGCTTCCTTGGGAGGGAGAGAACTGCCTTCCCTGCCCCACAGACTCTGTGCCCAGCATGTACCCTGCCTTCTGCCCCAAGGAAACCTTAACTGGTCTCCTCCAGCTTTCTGTCCTCTCAAGGTCCCACAGGGACTCCTAGCTCAACCCTCCACCCCAGGTGGAAAACCCCCTCAGGGGACCTGAGTGCCCAGAGGACGTTTCAGCGGCAAACACCCACTTCTTCCCCTCCACAGACCTCTAGCAGCAGCACAGGTCCCTGCAGAGTGACAGGGCCCCCAGGCCTTCCCCTCTGTAGCCCAGGTGAAGGGCAGGTGCTCTTCCCTCCACACCAGGCCTAGGATGGTCCCCGAGATTCCACTTCCCTCTTTTAAGCAGCGGGAAAGCCTGGGAAAAGACAGGCAGCCTCACCACTCCTAGGGGGATAAAAACAAGCCCAAATAAGGGTCCATTTATACCAACATTCCTTCAGGCTGCAAGGGAATGCCAGACCAGGGCAGTCTCCCCGCTGTGGCCTCCCCCTTACTGGGGCCAGGCCAGGCCTGAGTCTCTAGGCCGGGAAACGCCGTCTTGTGCCCCAGCAGGCAGGACTGTGGTGAGCAAACTCTCTCCTCTTTGAGTGTGCTCATTCCTCTCACTGAGTCTCCTGGGAACTTCCCCTGAAGGCCAGCACGAGTTAAGGGTCCCTCAGGCGTTCCTGAAGCCCTGACAGGCAGTGTCAGTAGCTTCTGTGATCACTGCAGAGGGCTCCTACCACGTTTTATGCTCTGGCTGCCTCAGCCACCCTCCTCTTTCTCTCACAAGCTATCCTGTCCTCCTAACTCAGGATTTCTCAGCCTCAGCACCTCTGACATTTTGGGCTGGTCAGTCCTTTGTTGTGGGAGCTGCCCTGTACGTTACAGAATGTAGAG
The DNA here is from genome assembly GCF_008728515.1 of Papio anubis. Taxonomy (NCBI): domain Eukaryota; kingdom Metazoa; phylum Chordata; class Mammalia; order Primates; family Cercopithecidae; genus Papio; species Papio anubis. Next base: position 75,247,369 of record NC_044987.1, read on the forward strand.
GAGCATCCCTGGCCTCTACCCACTAGATGTCAGTAGCACACCCCCACCCCACTGATTATAACACCCAAAATATCTCCAGATATGCCAAATACCACCCTCAGTGGAAAGCCACTGCCCTACATTTAAAGGGCACTGATCAAGTGTTCCAGCTGCAGGGCTTTGTGAGAAGAAAGGCAAGTGGCAGAGAGGAAGGGATCCTCACTGGACCCATGGCCACAAAAGTGTGTACTCCTAGCTCTCTCCCTGTCTCTGTCCCTCCTTCTCTCTCTCTCTCTCTCTCTCTCTTTGTCTCTCTCTCTCTCTCATACACACACACACACACACACACACAAAAGAAAACTTGAAAGGCTGGTATGTGTGTCTCTGCTGTATGAATGAAGACCAGGAGAAGATTAAGTGGCTTGCTCCAAACCACACAGTTAGGCAGAGGCAGAGTTGGGACCCAGGCTAGGCCCATAGGCCCTGACCCATGCTGTGCACTATGTTGCAGTCCCCCTTCTACAGATGAGAAACTCATGGCCCTTGGACTCTTCTGGAGCCTAAGAAGAGACTGCATCTCCCTTGCTGGTCATGTTCCCCAGGGGTGTTGGCATCTGCCCCCTACTTCTAGTGCCAGGCCTCCAGCATTCTCCAAGTCTGGGTTTCCTGAACCCCCTTGAGTTGTACCTTCCAGTTGCTGAATTGTCCTGATCTTGGGTGATCGATTTGCATACCGTATCGATCTCAAGGGCTGTGTAATATGTTTGATTTGTGGCACTTTGCATAATTTTCTGATTAAGTTACTTATTTAACCTATTGACCTTTTCTCTTAATTAGAGTATCTGGGTACTGCAAATGTTGAGTAGTAATCAAGTTTCTCATTTCCCTGAGTGGAATTGCGTCCCTGCCACTTCCCTGCTTCTTCATGATGCTGGCTTCCTTTGGAGTGGGGCACATTGAGCCAGTTGGCCCCCACCCTCCTCGAGAGGAGGAAGAAGGGTGCAAGTGGGGCCAGGTCTTTTCTGGTCCCTGCTGTTCAGAAGTTCAGGACCAGGCTAAGACAAGGGATAGGATTGGTTAGAATAAGTACAGTAGTCCTGTCTTATCTCCAGTTTTGCTATCCAAGGTCTCAGTTATCCATGGTCAACCATGGTCTGAAAATAGGTGAGTACAATACAATAAGAATTTTAAGGGAGACAGAGAGCATAGTCATATAATTGTATTATAGTATATTATTATAATTTTTCTATTGTATTACTAGTTATTGTTCATTTCTAACTGGTCCTAATTTAGAAATTAAACTTCATCATAGGTATGTATGTATGTGTGCGAAAAAAATAAAACAGATGCTCCTCTACTTAAGATGAGGTTATGGTTATCTACTGACTGTATATCACTTTCATACTATGGTAAATTTGAAAAATCCTAAGTTGAACCATTGTTAAGTTGGGGACAATCTCTATATACATACAGGGTTTGGAACTGTCCTCGGTTTCAAGCATCCACTGCGGTCTTGGAACACAACATCCGAGGATAAAGGAGGACTGCTGTATTGACAATTGAGTGGATGAATCAAGAGAGGGGTGTGGCCCAGAAGTTTGGACACTGTAACAGTTAGCTATGGTTTGTAACAAACCACCCCAAAATGTAGTGACCTAAAACAACATCCATCTATTATTTCTTATCAAGCTATGGGTTGGCTAGACATTTTTGAAGATCTGGGTCAGATCTTCAACCTATTGGGATGATTTGGGCTGAGTTCACGTGTGCATCTGCAGTGAGTTAGTGATTTGCAGGGGCCTGACTGGTCTGCCCCTCAGCTGGGATGACTGTGGTCTACTCTTCCTGTCTCTCATGTCCCTCCAGCAGGTTAATGTGGGCATGTTCTCATCAGACTATAAAAGAGCAAGGAGCAAGGTGGCAAGAGAGCAAGCCATAGTGCACAGAGCTTGTGAAGCTTCTGTAGGCATCACATTTATTCCCATACCATTGGCCAAAGCAGGTGACCTGCAATCAAGGGGTATGGCAGAGCACCTTGCCCACAATAGGAGTAAAGAAACAGGTCTGGCAAGCCTTTCTCTGTGTGCCTCAGCATAAGAGGGACCCTAATTAAGTGTTGAGAGTCTTGACACAAGTGCACAACACAGGTGAGCCTCTTGCTCCACCCATCTGAGCACCCACCCCCAAACTCTAAAGCTGAATATTGTCAGCTTAGGCTACAGGGAAATGAGGGCTCAGGGTGCAGTTCACCACTGCCTTTTATTTTGGCATCTACTTCTTGGAGGACGTGAATTAAGATACCCTTTTGGAGCTGTTACAAACCTGCCTGTTTTCTAGTCACAGTGGGGCAGGAGAAGACAGAGAGGCTCTCTCAAGTTCTTGGTGGCTGCTATCACTGTCCTCTTTCCTGGTGGGGCATGTCATTTTCACTCTTGCTTCTCTGGAGTAAGTGGAATACTGCTTCTGCCTCCAAGGGATCTATGCAGGATGGGGAATAGCTCTCTCCTACTCTGTGATCTCTAACCCTATCTGAAAGGGGAAGAGCTGGTCCCATGGAAGACCCCAGATTATTTTCAGAAACCCCCTTCACCAGCATCCAAATACCTCCTCTTCCCTGTTTGGTAGAGTGTCCATTGTCTGCCAAAATCCACTCCCCGCTCCTTTCATAGAAAGAGCTTTGGGGTTTTTTGTTTGTTTGTTTGTTTTACAACTTTATTGAAGTATTAATTACATACAACAATCTGCACGTATACAATAAAGTACACAATTTGATTAGTGGGATGCATGGACACACTCATGAAACTAGTACCACAATCAAAACAGTGCTCATAGCCATCACTCCAGAAGGTTCTCTCTTCCCTTTTGTAGTTCTTCCCTTCTCCTCCTTGGCCTCCCTCATGCCCAGGAAATCACTAATATGCTTTTTTGTTACTAGACATTAGATTGAATTTTCTAACATTTTATGTAATTGGAATTATGCAATATGTACTCTTTTTGGTGCACTCACCATAATTATTTTGAAGTTCGTCCCTCTTGTTGTGTATACCAACAGTTCATTCCTCTTTATCATGGAGTAGTATTCCATTATGTGAATATACCAAAGTTTGCTTTATTCATTCACTTGTTGAAGGAAAACTTGAATTGTTTCCAGTTTGGAGCTTGCTGTGGTTTGAATGTTTGTGTCCCTCCAGAATTCAAATGTTGAAACTTAATCCCCAATGCAATAGTATTAAGAGGTGGAACCTTTAGAAAGTGATTAGGTTATGAAGGTTCCACCATCATGAATGGGATTAGCACCAATATATAAGGATACACAGTGTTCACCCCCTTCCACCATGTGAGGATGAAACAAGAAGTGTTGTCTTTGAAGCAGAGAACCCACACCAAACACTGAATCTACTGGTGCCTTGATCTTGGACTTCCCAGGCTCCAGAACTGTGAGAAATAAATTTTTGTCATTTACAAGACACTCGGTTTAGTATATTTTGTTATAGCAGTCCAAATGGACTAAGACAGGGCTATTACAAATAAAGTTGCTATATTTATATACAAGTAGACATATGCTTCCTTCTCGTGGGTAAATATGTAGAAGTAGATTGTCTGGATCATACAGTAGCTGTATGTTTATCCTTGAAAGAAACTGCCAAGATACTGTTCTAAATGGCTATACATTCTGTAGGTTGCCTCCTCACTCTGATGGTAGTTTCTTTTGCTGTGCAGAAGCTCTTTAGTTTAATGAGATCCCATTTGTCAATTTTGGCTTTTGCTGCCATTGCTTTTGGTGTTTTAGACATGAAGTCTTTGCCCATGCCTATGTCCTGAATGGTACTATCTAGGTTTTCCTCTAGGATTTTTATGGTATTAAGTCTAACATTTAAGTCTCTAATCCATCTTGAATTAATTTTTGTATAAGGAGTAAGGAAAGGATCCAGTTTCAGCTTTCTACTTATGGCTAGGCAATTTTCCCAGCACCATTTATTAAATAGGGAATCCTTTCCCCATTTCTTGTTTCTCTCAGGTTTGTCAAAGATCAGATGGCTGTAGATGTGTGGTATTATTTCTGAGGACTCGGTTCTGTTCCATTGGTCTATATCTCTGTTTTGGTACCAGTACCATGCTGTTTGCAATCTACTCATCTGACAAAGGGCTAATATCCAGAACCTACAAAGAACTCAAACAAATTTACAAGAAAAAAACAAACAACCCCATCAAAAAGTGGGCAAAGGATATGAACAGACATTTCTCAAAAGAAGACATTCATACAGCCAACAGACACATGAAAAAATGCTCATCATCACTGGCCATCAGAGAAATGCAAATCAAAACCACAATGAGATACCATCTCACACCAGTTAGAATGGCGATCATTAAAAAGTCTGGAAACAACAGGTGTTGGAGAGGATGTGGAGAAATAGGAACACTTTTACACTGTTGGTGGGATTGTAAACTAGTTCAACCATTATGGAAAACAGTATGGCGATTCCTCAAGGATCTAGAACTAGATGTACCATATGACCCAGCCATCCCATTACTGGGTATATACCCAAAGAATTATAAATCATGCTGCTCTAAAGACACATGCACACGTATGTTTATTGCGGCACTATTCACAATAGCAAAGACTTGGAATCAACCGGAATGTCCATCAGTGACAGACTGGATTAAGAAAATGTGGCACATATACACCATGGAATACTATGCAGCTGTAAAAAAGGATGAGTTTGTGTCCTTTGTAGGGACATGGATGCAGCTGGAAACCATCATTCTTAGCAAACTATCACAAGAACAGAAAACCAAACACCGCATGTTCTCACTCATAGGTGGGAACTGAACAATGAGATCACTTGGACTCGGGAAGGGGAACATCACACACCGGGGCCTATCATGGGGAGGGGGGAGGGGGGAGGGATTGCATTGGGAGTTATACCTGATGTAAATGACGAGTTGATGGGTGCTGACGAGTTGATGGGTGCAGCACAGCAACATGGCACAAGTATACATATGTAACAAACCTGCACATTATGCACATGTACCCTAGAACTTAAAGTATAATAATAATAAAAAATTAAAAATAAATAAATAAATAAATAAATGGCTATACATTTTACATTCCCACAAGTGCTGTATGAGAATTCTAGTTGCTCTATATTCTTACCAACACATGGAGCGATTAGCCTTTTTAATTTTAGCCATCCTAGTGGTAGAGTAGTAACATCTCATTGCAGGTTTAATTCATGTGTGTATTTGCCATCCATCTATAATATCTTCTCTTAAACTGGGCATATGATTGTTGAACTACAGACTCTATTTTTCAGCCTCCCTTGCAGCTATTTGTGGTCATATGATTAGTAAAATATGAAAGAAAATTATTTTTTACATTTCTGTTCACTCATGCTTGCTTAAAGGAAAATTGCTTCCCCTTAATTTGTACTTTGTATCGATCAGCTTTTGCTGTAATAATACTGCATAAAATCACTCAAAACTCAGAAGCAAATAAACACAAGTATCTATTTCTTATTCACAGGCCTGCAGGCTTCTGAGTAGCTGCTATGTTGCTGGCTAGGGGTTGAGTTCAGGTCAGTTCCACATGTTTCATTCTAGCACCAAAGCTCCAGAGATAGCAGCTACCTTGGGCAGGTTCTGCTCATGTCTGAGGTCAGAAGCTTCCAGAGGATCAAACAGAAACTCATGATATCTCTTCAGGCCTAGATATAGAGCTAGAGCAGGGAAGTTGACCCAGCCTGTTAAGCTGAACCAAAAGGAAGTTAAAATTTGTTAAATAATATGCAATCTACCAACACACTCTTCCTCTTCCCTTTAGCTGGAACATGGATATGTTTGTAATCCACTTTTGGCCCTATGGGTTATCATTCTAAGGGACGGTGGAGCACCAGGATGGAGGGAACCTAGGTCCCTGAGAGTTCTTGTGGAGTGGAACCACCTGCTGACCTGGATGGCGATGCTCACTTGGTGATGGTTAAGTTAGAATAAGATAACCTCCATCTTTTTAATGACACTTTATTTTTAGCCCTCTTTGTTTCAGCAGCCTAGACATTACTGTAGTACATGCTCCAGCTGTTTCTTTTCCAGCACAAGGAAAATTTTTGTTGTGCTTTGCTTTAATCTCTTTTCAGGTGGAAAAAAAATGTCCAGGAAGCATTCTTTCATGTCTAGCCACCCAGAAGAGGGAAGGTCCTATGGTCAAAATGCAAAAGTTAATACTTCACACTACCATCTTGCCACAGAAACTACCCCTGCTGGTGTTTCCAAGAATCCTGGGAACAAACTTGCCATATTCAGAACACTTCCTTCCCTGGTCTGCAGTCCACATGTTCACTTTCCTTACCTCCTCTCTTTACTGAGCTCTCTCTTCCCAAGGTTTATGGCTGGTCTAGCAGAGCCAGGTGCCAGGCCTGGCAGGAGCATCCTTGTCTCTTAACTGACAGTGCCTCCACCTAGCCTTGCAGCTCCACTCGACAAATACTAAATAACAGGCTCTGGCATCTCCTGAAGCTCTGCACTCATTAGCACACTGGGAGGTAAGTGCAGGCAACCAGGGAGAATTTACTCTACAGCAACAGGCTTCTCGTATAGAAGCCAAACACACCCCAGCAGGTATCAAGTACAGAGGCTGGGGGCCTCCAAATGCCGTCGAAATTGTTCCATTCTTCATCTCCATAAAGCCAGCCTTTTCCTCTCCTGCCTGATGTCTTCTACAGCTCTGGCCTCTTTCTGATGCCCCTTTTGCAGGTGTAACTGTCAGGCTCTTCTCCAGGGGAGTTTTCTAAGAGCCTGGAAAACTGCCAGCCTCATTTTCCACTTCCCCTTCCCTGCATGCACTCTCTGGGCACTAGCAACTCCACCCCATTTTATTTAGCCCCCAGGATCACACTGCTTGCCCTTCTGTCATTCTGCAATGACCGTACCTTCCTCTTCACCTGGCAAACTCCTATCTATCCTTCAGGTCCTGATCTAATGACACCTCCTCCAGGAAGCCTTTCTCTGGGCTTCCAAGCACAGTGGTTATTTTGTCCTCTAGTTTCCACTGATTGACAACCATCTTTCTGTTCTAGTTTCAGCTTCTCTGCACTATTGTTAACTGTGTATCTGTTTCCTTCCACCTACCAAGCTGTATGTACTTTGACAAAATGTTCAAGGCCATTTTTATATTTTGGTCTGCAGCGCCTGGCATAGTGTCAGACAGATTGCAAGTGTTCAGTCAGTATTTGCTGATGACTGGAGGGAGGAATGAATGAGCAAAAATAGACAAATAGGTATATAGAAGCCTGCTCAGATGTCTTTTCCCTTTCTAGCACTTATTTCTGTTGATTGTGTATTATACATTTATTTTTTATCTTCTCTTCCACTCTACTGTTAGCACCAGGAAGGTACAGTCGTCTGTTTTATTTGCAGCTCTGTCCCCAGTGTCCAGCTCAGAGCCTGGGCCTTAGAAGGTGCACAATAAACAACTGTCTAAATTAAAAAATAAAAGATGACTACATTGGAGTATACATAAAAGCACGAGTATATACCAGGATAAAAGCAGGAAGATCCAGTCAGTTTTGTAAACTAGAGAGTCTTGGGAAATTCTTCTTGGGGAAAGACTGTTCTTTTCTTGTTCAGTAAGCAAGGCTGCAGGCTTACTCTAAAAGTGCATGTTGAGGAAATTCAGGGCCAAACTTAAGAGTCTGCCCTATGAATAAGGGCGTGTGTGTATTTGTACCTTAATTGTATGTATGTATGTATGTATGTATGTATGTATTTATTTATTTATTTTGAGACAGAGTCTCCCTCATGTAACCCAGGCTGGAGTGCAGCGGCAGGCTCTTGGCTCACTGCAACTTCCACGTGCTGGGTTCAAGCCATTCTCCTACCTCAGCCTCCTGAGTAGCTGGGATTACATATGCCCACCACCACACCCAGCTAATTTTTGTACTTTTAGTAGAGACGGGGTTTCACCATGTTGGCCAGACTGGTCTTGAACTCCTGACCTTAAGGGATTTGCCTACCTCAGACTCCCAAAGTGCTGGGATTACAGACGTGAGCCACTGCGCCTGGCCGTTAATTTTTTTATATATATATAATATTAAAAGAGTGGCTTTTTTGTTTTGTTTTGTTCTTCCTGGTAAGTAGGGAGGTAGAGGTTCCATGGCTTTGGGCCCAGAGTTGAGTGGAAGCAGCAGTGCCCCTTCTTGGTCCCTGCCTGGAGATGGAGGCCAGTAGGACATGGAGAAGGAGGTGAAAGGGCTCCTTGTGATGGGCCATAAATAGTAGGCCTTGGGAACTTTGTCATAAAAGGTGTAATTTTAAGTTTTCCTTCTCTGTGTCACCATTCTCTTAGAATATCCCCAATACAATCCATGACTCATGACAACTTTGTGTCACTGGAGACTTGGAGAGTAAAGGAGGCTCCTGTGTCCATACTTGGGGCACACACAGGGAGAGAAGGGTTCACAGAAGCAGGGACAGCCAGAGAGCCTGCAGAAGAAGCCCAGGCCTACAGCTCACAGACAGAGGTGTCGAGCAGCAACGGCTGCAGGTCAACACTCCCCAGAAAGCTTCAGAAAATTCAGGTGGGGCTGAGATGCCCTCTGTTCAGGCAGGATGAAGGCTCTGGCATCATATTTGAATGGTAAAGGAAGGAGGGGCCAAAAGAGCCTGGAGAATGGAAGAAAGGAAGGAATGGAGGGAGGGAGGAAAATAAATGGATGGATGGATGGGTGGGTGGGTGGATGGACGGATGGATGGGTGGATGGATGAATAGATAACTAGCTACCTACCTGCAGGTAATAGACCCAAACAGAGTGACTGGCCACTTGGATGTCTGAGTGAAAAGGAAATGGATGAATGCATTACTCATCTGGAACTTACTTTCCTGCCTAGAATCCTAAAACACAAGCCTGTCTCTTCTGCTTCCTGGCCCTCTGCCCTGGCAACCCCTATCCCAGGCAGACAGGGATTGTGCCTCAATCAGCCCAGGGGAGGAGAGCTCTAGTTAAATATTCAACTGCAAGAGTTAAGAATGCACACTGATTAGCAGAGTGCATTCCAGGCCCAGCTACTGCACTCCACAGCGGTAGCCTGATTAGTGAAGGAGGCCGTTCAATCAGCAGAGCCCACAGCACTCAGGGCCCTGGCACTGCCAGCTCCCCACAGGTTGGCCCTTGAGGGCAGATGGGGCAGGCGAAGGGATGTGGCTGTTGCTGACTCATAGGCAGTCAACTGTGCTCCCAGTCTTCTGCCCACCCCTCTGAGACCAGGACCCTCAGAGTCTTCCAGGCACCTACCATTTAACCACTTAATTATCACAGCACTTTGAAACTAATATTAATGCTATTCCCATTTTATAGATGGGAAGACTGAGGCCATGGTACTAGAATTCAAAACAGGTCCAAAGTCCACATTTAGTAGTCCCTGCTAGAGTGAAGGAGCTCAGTCAGGCACTGGCAGAGGCCCTTTAAATCCAAAAGGCTGGCCAGGTGGGGTGAGGCTGATGGGGATGGGATTATTCCTTTTGTGGGCTTGTCTTGGCTTCTGCAAAGAAGAAGACCCCACAGGCCTCAATTCCTGGACTTACCTACAGCTCCCTGGACACCCCATTAGTCCCTCAGACCACAAGAACTGCCCCTTCGCCCTGCCCTACCACCTGACCTCACAGCCCTGATGTCCTTTTGCAGCCATCATGTCCAAAGCCAGGAACCCTGCTTCCTGGTTTCCCTGAGCTAGCATCACTGGCTCCAGGGGACCCCTACATATCACAACTCAGCTTCCACTGACTCAGAACATAGGCAGGGGTGGCCAAGTCTCATTCCTACTGCTCCTGCCTCTCCCAATTCCTAGTCTGGCCCAGAAGACCCTCTTCAGCCTTCCCAGCATCCCCCCTCCTTTCTTTTCTTTCCTCACACCCCACCTGCATCACTCCCACACCCCACAAATGCTACAAAACTCACCTAGGCTGCTCACTCTGCCATTCGATTCCCTCCTCTTCCTCCTACCCATCCATGCAATAAACACCAGCTCCTCCTCCAAGACCCAACTTGAGTATCCTTTTCTTGATGGAGCCCTCTTAACCCCTCTCCTCCACCATCCCATGACTTAAATAGCCACCCCTCCTCTGGGTTATCCTGGGTCTGTTCCATCATCAGAGGTCTGAGAATACTTAAGTGTTCTTTTTTATTCTCATGTTTGCTCCTCTGCCAGGTTGTCAGAGTTTGAAGGCAAATTATCGGTCTTCTTCCTCTTTATTCCTCCAGCACCCAGCTTGGAGTAGGTACTGAATGATGTTGGATTGATCACTGATTCTCAAAACCCTTCTGTCAAGCCTAGCACACTGCTTGGGACATTGTATTAAATAGTTGATTAATAAGTGAATGTGGGTGGGTAGGGACTGGGGAAGAGCCCACTGTTCAAGATAGGTTCAAGTTTTTGCAGAGTAAGCATGAGCCCTGAGTCCCTAGCAGTGAGACATTTCAAAAGCTTCCTCTGACCCACGGAATGCAGTGGATTCAATGTGGCTTCAGAAGACCTTTGTGGGTGAGGCTGGGCATGGTGGCTCATACCTGTAATTCCAAACTTTGGGAGGCCGAGGTGGGTGGATCACTTGAGGTCAGGAGTTCGAGACCAGCTTGGCCAACATGGTGAAACCCCATCTCTATTAAAAGCACAAAAATCAGCTGGGTGTCATGACACACGTCTATAGTTCCAGCTACTCGGGAGGCTGAGGTAGGAGACTCCCTTGAACCAAGGAGGTGGAGGTTGCAGTGAGCTGAGATTGTGCCATTCCACTCTAGCATGGGTGATAAGAGTGAGGTCCTGTCTTACTTTAAAAAAAAAAAAAAAAAAAAAAAAGCCTTATGGTTTCATGGTTTCATGTGGAACCCACATTGCTTTTGCTTATCTCCAGGCAGAAGGGACAATGAATTGTGGTCCAGAAATTAATCAGATGAGACCCAATGACTGAAGTACCTCACAGAGCTAGGAAGAGAGATGACTAAGCTGCACGGTGAGAGCTCCATCCTCTGAGTATTCAGCCAACTACAGATCACTCAAAGGCAGACATTCTGGGATCTTCCGTCCATAAGCTGAACCAGAATACAAGGCCAAAACCACTGAATAGCAAAGCAACCCCATGCCCAGCTTAAGAGTTTCCTCAGAGAGTTTGTCTTGTAGAAGTCATTAGACACTAATTTGGTTCTATTTCCATGTGCACACCCTGCCCTTTGCCAAGCAGGGAGAGAAGTACACTTAAGAGCTAGCACTCAGATCAGTCTCTTCGCCACACCATGCTAGTGGACCAAGAACAAGGTTATAGGTGTGGCAAACAAACAAACAAACCCTACCAATGCTCTAAGTATATTTTTGATGTAATCTTATTTCTCATAAAATTAAGAAGATGATATTTTTAGGTGATGCAGAGTATGAGGCTGTCATTAGGTTACTCTGAATCTCTTTTTCTCTCTTTATGTTAAAAATTAAGTTCCATTAGGAAAATTCTTCCTCCCCTTCCTCCCATTGGTCTTTCCTCCTAAGATCTAGGTAGCTCTGAGAAAGTTTGCTTCATCTATGCGTTGGCCTGGGAATCCTCCTTTTGTTAATCTACATAAATAAAATCATCTTAAGGATAGAAAGTTTTTGTACAAAAATGTCCTTCATAGTGTTTCTATATTAGCAAAATGTTGTACAAATAATACATAATCCACCATCTTAAAAAAGGGGAAGTGTTAAATAAATTATAGCACAAAAACTCTGTGAGATACATAGGCGATAATTAGATGACAACGTCAGGTCAGTTCAATAAATAAATGTTCATTAGTTCCCATACGCCAGGCACTGAAATAGGCATCTGTCTTATAATTGAAAGATAAATAAGATATGGACCCCTAAAAGAAACTCACTAACTATTTTCAGGTTATAAGAGAAAACATTTACATATATTAAATTGTAAAAGAACAATATATGAACTATGCTGGAAACGGGTTTTATTCATATATACACAGTATGTTCTTCACACCATTACATTTCTCTTAATAACCCCATTAACATAACCCACACTCCCATCTTGCCACTATGAGATTGTCCTTCACTTTCCTATCCTGGGTCGGGAAGAATTGCACTCCCAGGGATGTTCACACATAGAATTCAGTCCTGGTCATCCTTCTCTCACTGTGTGTCATCTTGAGCTAGTGTATCAGTGTTTGCAGTAGCCAGAGACTCACTTGCAGCCTATTAAGGGGAAGCCTTGGCCATATCACTCTGCTAACCATCACTGCCTGCCCCAACATTGTCCCCAGGGCCATCCAAGGAGAAAGAAGTGAAGAACCAGGGCAGTTTGCAGCCCTGGTTTGCTATTAGAAACAGGCAGTTTCACATGGCCTCACACAGACCTACATGCCCCTGTCCATGGCTGTGATAGGATCTTAGATAGATGATTCTAGGGAGAGGAAAGGATGAAAGAGTGGGCTTCACAATCGTGATTGCCACCAACTTGGGCCTGGGCTCTTTACTGTCACTAGCAGAGCGACTAATCCCAAAGAACATTCTTGGAGCTTGGCTGGGTGGTCAAGAGAGGCTCTTGAGCCAACCTCATAGTGTGCTCCACGACCTTTCCCCAGGACAGTATCAGCTGTAATGAGGAGTGATGCCAACAGACCAGTCACCCCTTGCCCTGTGGGATTTCCCTTTCCTCCATGGCAATGTAACCTCTGTGTTTTAGTATCCTGAAGAAAGACTACATCTCTCATGCTCCCCTGCGGGCAGGTAGGCCCCAAGGATAAGTTCTGGTCAATGGGATGCAAGCAAAAGGGTTACAGCTTCCTTAAACTTTTCTTAAAAGGAAGCTGGGATGTACCCTTTGCCCTGTTTATCCCTTCCTCCATCTTGTTTTCTGGAATGCAGATATGCTGTGTAAATCTTTAGTTGCCATTTGAATCATGAGAATGAGGACCATATTCTAGAGATGGAGAGGCATGAGCTAGGAGTTGCTTGAGAGGAGCAGAAATGCCTTACCAGTCATGCATTGCTTACCAGGCCCAAGTTGGTGCCAATCACGATTGAGAGGCCCACTGTTTCATCCTTTCCTCTCCCTAGAACCATCCATTTAAGATGCTGTCACAGCCATGGACAGGGGCAGTGCATGTCTGCATGAGGCCATGTGAAACTGCCTGTTTCTAATAGCAACTCTCAGGTTTGCACACGAGAGCAAAATAATGCTTTCTCTTCCTCCTCCTCCTTTTTTATTATTTTAAGCTACTGTTTATATGGGTCTCTGAAATTTGCAGCAGAACCTAATACAGTGTCACTTCCTCCCCCTAATCTCAGTTGGTATCACCTCCAGAAGCCTTCAAATTGGAATATGGTCAGCGTCTCCATCCTTTCTTCCTCTCCCAGTAAGCTCCATAATTCTTATGCTGATTTCTTCATGACTACCTCAGTAACCTTTGAATACCTCATACCAAGGGAAGTGGGAGGTGTAACCTCTGTCAAACCAAAAGCTTGTGTTATGAACAACCTAAGTATTAAATATGTCAAATGTGATGAACTCTTAGTCATAGGATGATTTTTATTTCTTCCCATTTCTAAATTTTCTCATTTTCTTCAATGAGCATTTATTGCCTTTATAATTAAAAGTAAACAACCTGATAAAAATGACCTGTTATGTCTCAAATCAAAAAATAAAGAAATGCCTCTGAGGATGTGATGGTTAATATTAGATGTCAACTTCACTGGATTGAAGGATGCCTAGATAACTGGTAAAGTATTGTTTCTGGATATGTCTGTGAGGGTGTTGCCCAAGGAGATTGACATATGAGTCAGTGGACTGGGAGAGGATGACCCACCCTCCTTCAGTGGGGGTGAGCACCATCCAATCAGCTGCCAGTGCAGCTAGAACAAAGCAGACAAAAGAAGGTGGGATAAGCTGACTTGCTGAGTCTTCTGGCTTTCATCTTTCTCCCATGGTGGATACTTCCTGCCCTTGGACATTAGACTGCAGGTTCGTCAGCCTTTGGGCTGTTGGACTTAGACTAGAAGTTTGCTGGGGCCTCTCAGGCCTTCTGCCACATACTAAAGGCTGCACTGTTGGCTTCCCTACTTTTGAGATTTTTGGACTCAGACTGAGCCACAATTCGCTTCCCACCTCCTCATCTTGCAGATGGCCTATCATGGGACTTCACCTTGTGATCGTGTGAGTCAATTCTCTGTGGCAAACTCCTTTCCATGTATACATCTATCATATTGCTTCTGTGTCTCTGGAGAACCCTGACTAATACAGAGGACAACCCAAAAGTCCAGAGGATAATTGGTATTGTCAGAGTGGGCAAAGAAAGGAGTTATGCCCCTCTTAAGGAACCATGTACAGAAGATGAATTGGGCCAGTCACCATGCCAAGTGACTTGCATATGCTATCTCTAGTATACAGAAACCCAAAGACAGGTACTGTCTCTGTTTCGTAGATAAGAAATTATAAGGCTCAGAAAAATTAAATATTTTCCTCAAGGTCACACAGCTGGATAGAGCTGGAATTTGAATTCAAGACTCCCCAACTAGAAAGCCCGTACCATGTCACCATACGAAGCTATTTTACTTGCGTAGATATTTTGAGAATTGGACCCACTATATCGCCCTTTTGATAGTCAGAACTCTAACTGTTGGTTACACATGTAAGAAACTCCAATCCAAGCTACAATAAGAAAAGAGAATTAACTGGCTCACAAAGCTAAAAGTCTGGGGGCGGGGTGTGGGGTAGTTTTAGCTTCAGCTTGACTGGAGTTCAAACCATTTTGTATGAACTCATTTTTCTGTCTTTCAGCCCTTTTTTTTTAGACATCTCAGGTGACAACCTGGGCAATAGCTCTGACCTAGAGGCATCCAGCTCTATAGCCAAAGAGAAAAAGCGCAGACCTTTGTCCCAGAATTCTCATCAAAGGTGTCTTTCATCTCATTGGGTCTGTGTGAGTCACGTGCCCACCCCTAAACCAATCACCGTGGCCTCAGGCATGTATTGTGCTGAGTAGTTTAGGCTGGGGGCAGTTTTATCCCCATCCAAACAACAGAGCTGAAATCCGAGGACAAATGATTTCCCAAAGAAAATTCCAAGGATCATTTAACAGAAGAAATGTGCAAGATGCTGGGGAACGGAACAACAGGCATCCCCCAAGCTCCCAAGGCCTGTAACAAACCTGCACTGCCCTAGGACTCAGCCTCCTGAGGAACCACATCTCTGTGTAAATACTTAAACCCATCCCATGGCTAACACGCCATGGAAAATGACTTCTGTAGGACACGCCTCCTCTTTCTTCCAATGGACTTTGTTCTTAAAATCCTTTAATGAGGAGCAAGCAAGCATCACTCATCTATCTGGATGTGGACTCAGGGCCAGAGGCATTTGATGATTTATTAATTGACCCACCAAATCTAGTTCGTCCCCATAGGCCAATGCTAACAGGCCATTTCATTTATTACTTGGCAAAGTTCAACTTCATGAAGCAGATCCCTTTTCAATTACTTCTTACAGAAAAATTTCCTTTGGCAATTCAGTGCAATGAACTTTTATTAAGCACCAAGTATGTGTCATGGACTGCTGGGCTGGGTACAGAGATGTGCTCACAACCCAGCAGATGGGACAGGTCTGTGAATGAATGAGTGCAGTGCTGTTCAGACAACGTTCTATTCATTTTCTAAGGCAGCCGTAAGAAATTACCACAAACTTGGTGGTTTCACACAAAAGAAATTTATTCACTCACACTTCTGGAGGCCAGAAGTCTGAAATCAAGGCATTGGCAGAGTTGGTTCCTTGAAACTCTGAGGAACAATCAGTTCCATGTCTCTCTCCTAGCTTCTGGTTTCCATCAGCAATCCTTGGCATCCCCTGATTTGTAGACGGGTTGCTGCAATCTCTCTATCTCCATCTCTGGCTTCTGTCTCCATCTTCACCTGGCCTTCCCCTCCGCATCTGTTAAATCTCCTTCTGTCTTTTCTCATTGGATCTTGGGTCTACCCTAATCCAAGATGATTGGAACTCAAGATCCTTAACTTAATATTATCTACCAAGACCCCTTTTCACAATAAAGTTGCATTGATAGGTTCTGAGTGGGTGTGTCTTTTGGGAATCCACCATTCCACCCACAGCAGTTGCTGTGCAGGGTGTGGCGACACATCAGAGGGGAGAGTGGCTTTCTGTGTTTAGGTGACAGCAGTGGCGGCCTCACAGAGGAGAGCATGTCTGAACTCTTCACAAGGACAGAGGGGGTGATGAGGAAGGAAAAGCATTCCAGGAAATAGCAGGTGTTAAGGCAGAGAGAAGAGAAGGAGCAGCAGTCACCTTCAGGAAACAAACATCATGTGGCATGGCTGGAGCAAGGGAGAGAGTGACCAAAGAAGAGGCTTGACAGGGAGGTGGAGGCCTGAGGGCCTCGGGAAGGAGTCTGGACTTGAGCCCATGGGTAACACGGAGCCATTACAGAGCCACTGAAGAGGCAACAGGTTTGTTCCATATGAATGAGTGCTTGGTTCTACTCAAAGGGTCTTAAGGATTTTCAGCATTTCCTTTGTAATTTTGGCAAATAGTAGATTGTGAGCAATGTAAAAGCAAGATTCACATTTGATTTACCTTTGTGTCTTGCACAACTCCTATGTCTAGCACATAGTCCATGCTCAGTAAACATGTTCTTTTTAATGAATGAACAGAAAAGAGCTGAAAAGAGTAATGGCCAAAGGTTGAAGGCCTCAGGTTCTCACCTTTCAGAGGCAGTGTGGGAATCCAGTGCAGAACCTGTGGGCCTGAGACTCTCCAAATCACAAGTGCTGCCACTTATGAGCTCTGTGGTCTCAGGCAACCCCTTCCCCACCTGGGTTTCAGTCTGCCCATCTGAATGATGGAAATGACCACCACCATCATAACACCACAGCTGAGTGTCTAAACACCAGGCAGTGCATGGCCTGCCCCAGGCAGCTCCCAATAAGCAGGAGTTGGATCTGAAGAGACTCAAGTGCTCCAGGATGAGGGCCCAGAGTCAGGGCTGGCTGCATTAGCATCTTCAGCAGCTCTGAGGTCAGTAGCTCAGCAGGACATAGGTGACACATCTGGATTAGGACAGCCCTGAGCTATGGCCAGTGTCAGGGACACGCTTCTGTGACAAGTCACGGTGCCACCTCCACAGCTGCTGTCTGAGGGAACGAGAACTTAGCCTCTGGAGGGTGGGTGCAGGTGGGCTGCAGAGAGACCAAGGTGGAGCCCTGCTGAACACAGAACCTGCAGGCTTTCCTCCGTGACCTGGGTCCACTCAGGCCAGCCGCTCAGCTCCTAGGTCTTGTCGGCTGCCCTGGGAAGCCTAAGGAAAGAGCTGAAATGTTGCTTTGTGCTCCACTGTCCTCTCCTAGGGTGGGGCCCTGGCTCTCATATGGTGCCTCTGTCAACTAGGAATGTCCGCAGTGGCCTCCCTGACCACACCCTGCTCTGAGGCCACCCCCAATACTGTCCTGCACTGCCATTTGAGTGCAGATTAGCAACACCCTCTTTTCACTGGCGTCTGGTCCAGAAACTACAGCTCTTGGGGCAAGCTGGCTAGAACATAAGTTTTCCTTGAGAATTTGGATTGAGGACACTGAATCTATTGGCTGCAGGTCAGACTGCAGGGCTCTCTAGCATCCTTGGTGCTGGAGTTCACACCACAGCCATGCACAAGTCTCAGATATGAAAAGCAGAAATGAGTAGTCCTGTGGAGAGAAGAGGGAAGGCAAGACTGGTTCTGCCCAGGAGCCCAGGGATGAAGTTGGAGGGGCAGAAGATACTTTGTAGTCATTGTGAAAAGTCCCATAAGAGAGGGATGTAGTAAGTGCTGTGGGTCACAGAAGACAGAATCACCAAATCCCTGGGACCATTAGAGAAGTCTCCACTGAAGAGTTGCCACTGAGCTGGACCTTGAAGGATATCTAGGAGTCCATCAGAGTAAAAATGGAGGAAAGGTCATCCCAGGCAGAGGGAGCAGCTTGTGCGAAGGTGTGTAGGAATGAAGTCTAGTGTGACTTCCAACCCCTGCTGACCTCATTCTCTTCTGCAATCCTGATGCACTGACTTGGAATGCCCACAGGTTACTGAAATGCCCAGTAGAAAGAGACTGGGTTGGTCTCTTCCATATCCATAGAAGCACATTCGTTTAGGTGGTCTCTGCCTCAGTAAACCAAGTATTCCACCCAGGACTGTGCAGAAAGCTGATCCCCAAGAAGAATAGCTCCATTTTCATGAAGCCCTGCTGTCTTGGCCCAGTTCCAGGGATGCAAACCCCTCACGGCATGTCCTACCTTCTGCTCCTTCGTCTTCAGGACCATCTGCTCCAAGCCTGCCATCTGATCCTTCTCTCAATGTTGACCTCACCCAGGAAGTGGCTCTGTCCCCTCAGAAAGACCCACATCTGAATCACCTCAGCATCCAGGATCCTGCCTTGTCCCTAGCCGTCACGGTCCAAATGCCCTGGCAGATCTGTCCTGCCCTGTTCCTATTAAAGGGGCTCAGTTAAAGTATATTTTGTGTACTATTTATGTGCCTGGCAGTAAGGCCCCGATAAACTCTGAAAAGCCCTTCCACTGGATCCTGCACTAATTACAACAAACAGAATTCTTAATGCATTCCTGGGCTCCCTAGAAAGTAAGAGAAATTTCCATGGCCAAATGTGGCCCCCCCCCCCAAAAAAAAAAAGAAATCAGCAAACTGAAATTCACATGTAAAAGGCAGAGTTTTCTTGAGGGAAAATGTCAATGCCGTGATAAAGAGATTAACCCCTGTGTGGAAGGCAAGGTGAGAGACCTGAGTCCAAGACTTCAAGTTTAACCAGGGGGACTTTGAGGGAACTAAAATGGATCCAGGTTTCTAGACCTCCACGGCTCTCAGCAGACATGTATGTATCAATCATTCATGAAAAAAAAGTAATCTCTGAGAAGATTCTTAAATAAAATCAATTCAAAATGAGCTCACAATGGAAATTACCAAACACATATGGAGTAGACAAGAGCCAACAGAATGACAAACAGATTTGCAGCTGCAAAAGCTTGGAATACTGAATTTATAATAGACATGCTATTAATATTAAAATGGTCCTACATTAAAGAGATAATGAAAATATGAAGCTAAAAATGTACAAGGACCAATAAACTGTCTGAAACAGACAAACATACGAAAATGAGTCACATAAAACTTTTAGAAATGAAAACAACATTGTTAAAAATGTGGTAAATGAAACAGCAGATTAGAGACAATTGAATAGAGAGTGAGTGATCTGGAAGATAGAGCTGAAGAAATTTATGAGAATGTAGTTCATACAGGGAAATGGAAAATACAGAGGGTGAGTGATGTGAAGAATAAAATGAGAAGACACAGTAGGAAATCAGTCAATATTCAAAGGAGTAATGAATAAGTTCTCAATAGTAATGGAAGCCAGAATATAGTAGAATATTATATATAGTAAATAATAACTAGCTAAAGGAACTATCTTTCAAGGATGAGGACAAAATAGACATTTCAGATAAACAAAAACTGGTTTACAATAAGCTGATCTTCACTAAAAGAATTTCTAAAAATGAACTTCAGAAAGAGAGATGATGATCTCACAAGAAGTGCAATAAAAAATAAAGAAATTTGTAAACATGTGGGTAAATATAAACCAGACATTGTCTCAATAGAAAACATAATAGTAGCAACAACAATAGCAATATGAGAATGTACAATATAGTCATGTTCTGCAGAGCAACAATTTGATCAACAATGGACTGCATATAGGATGGTGGTTCCATAAGGTTATAATACTGTATTTTTACTGTACCTTTTCTACATATTTATACACAAATAGCTATCATTGTGCCATAGTTGCCTACAGTATTCAGTAGAGTAACATGCTGTACAGGTTTATAGCCTAGGAGCAATAGGCTATACCAGACAGCCTAGGTGTGTTATGGGCTATATAATCTAGGTTGGTGTAAGTACATTCTACGATGTTCCCACAGCTACAAAATCACCTAAGGATACATTTTTCAGAACATATTCCCATCAGTAAGTAACACATGACTGTTTATGAGGTTAAAAAGGATAGACCTATAGTACTCAATGACAATGCTATGTAAGTCAGGAAAAACATGACTATAATTAAAACATTTCAACATTCTTGTGTTGCTTCTTTTACTATTGAGGGGAAATATTTAATATACGATTTAATATATCATTTAATGATGTTAAGCATATAAGGTTAAAAGCAAATGCAATAACTAAAATAAAAACTAAATGTATAACTTAGAAAAATGTAGAAATGACAAGTTAAACCAACAATGACTATAAAAAAGCAATTTTTTAAAAAGCAAGAAAAGGAGGTAATACAGAGTACAAGGCAAAGAGAAAGTTCAGAGTAAGCTCTTGTAAGAAACCAAAAAAAAAAAAATCATAACAAATATAGAAAACCTAACGTCACCCATTAAACTACAGAGTACCAGATTGGATTAAAAATATAGTCATATGCTGTTTAAAAGAGATATATCTAAAACGTAAGAACACAAAAAGATTGAAAGTAAAAGAAGGGAAAAATCTGACCAAAGTTATTGATCAAGGTTAACTAAGTAAACCTGGGGTAGCTATATTAATATAAAACATACACTTTAAAACAAAAAACACTGGAGCCCCCATTACATTAAAATAATAGGTTCAATTTCTAGGAAATTAGAAAGGCTGTTAACTACATTGAATGAATAAAATAGCTTCAAACTTATTGTAAACAGAGAAAATGAAAAATTCATTGTGGAAGAGTTCAACGTATTTAAGTATTGATAAGTAGATAAAAATTTACAAAGAATATGGAAATTTGAACAGTCTAATCAATGGGTGTAGTTAATACTTTCTATCCAGTAACTGGTTGATGCACATCTTTTCAAGTACACATAGAACATTTGCAAAAATAGAACAGGTATTAGGCCATAAAGTAGTTGACAGCCAGTTTCAAGCATGTTCCTGACTGCTGGGCAAAGCAAGCATATATCAGTTGACAAACAGATAAGCAAAACCACCACCATGACCACAACCACCACCCCACCACCACCACCAGAGGCTGGCTAGGCCGATCTATTTCACAAAGTTATTCAGCAAATTCTCTCTCTTCCATTGCATTGCTTGATCATTCTTTAGGATATTGTCCTCATGTGCATGGTTGAACCTTGGTCATGGACACATTTGTCTGCCAGGTTGCAGAAAGAGAAAGAGTCCAACATCCGCAATTTTATTTAAACTCACATTTCACTGGTGATTATCATATAGATGGACCACATTCAGCCCAATGCAGGCTAAAAAATGCAGTCACTGGCTATGCAGTTTGTGTCCAGGAAACTGTAGAAAGCAGAGCTAGAAGCTCGCCCAGCAGTTTGCCACATTTCCTAACTCACTGTGTGAAGTATAATATTGTTACCAAAATGACAGGAGAACAGCAGGAAAAGAAAATTGCTGGCCAATTTCACTCATGAAAAGAGATATAAAAATTCTAAATAGGAAGAGGAAAAAACCTATTCTGACAATTTAGACAACATATAAACAGAATTAAGTATTCTAGCAGATTTGTTTTAATGATCACCTCAGAGTGGATCCAGTATCTCAGTTGATTCTTGCAGATGAGAAAAAAACAAGAGGAGCTCAATGATTCATTTGAGGGCACACAGCAAGCTGAAGGCCCCAAGTTCCCACCTTCCACCCCACACTCCTTGGATGCTGTCCAGACATGTAAAGCAGCCAGGACGCTTGAAGGGGACCACACCCTTTGTAGTTACACAGCAATTATTTTCATTGAGGCAAGCCCTTTATTTTCTATTCTTATTCATTAACTTCATGAGCATTTGGAGAGCACTTACTTTACAGAGCACCCCGACATGCATTACTACTTTAATTTCCACAGGAACCCAGCGA
Source organism: Papio anubis (assembly GCF_008728515.1). Taxonomy (NCBI): domain Eukaryota; kingdom Metazoa; phylum Chordata; class Mammalia; order Primates; family Cercopithecidae; genus Papio; species Papio anubis. The sequence continues at coordinate 75,269,273 of NC_044987.1, forward strand.
AGTAGGCAGTGGTATCACCATTTTGCAAATGGTGTCCATCTGCTCTTTCCTAGAAATCCCAGCCACTGCTAGGTCCCTGGACATGTTCCTTTCAGAATCGTGCCACACATTCCCTTTTGGAGAACTTCATCTTCCTGAAGGTGTCTCTGGGGAGCAAGGTCAGCTTTGGTTCTGAGAAATCTCAGAGGGCAGAGCCTTCAAGACAGAGGGTCACAGGGAGCCAGCTGGCTTCAGCAAGTGTGATCCTCCTGAAAGGGCCCCAGCCAGCTACTGTAAAGCCCTCATTTGAAGACTGGAGCAGAATTACAGCTCTCCTCCCTCTCTACACCACACACACACACGCGCACACACACACACTTCACATATTAATAGATGGACAGGAAGCCCTGCCATGGTGGGAAGAGGGTCGGATTAGGAATCACACACCTCAGTTCTGGTTTGGGCTCTGTCACTTTCGGAGCCTCATCTGTAACGCACACTGTGAGGCTTCTGTGAGCGGCTAGATGTGGGGGAATGTCCCGGTGAAAGGTAAGAGGATGCTTACTGGCAGCATCGTTATCATCCGTTCCAGGACATTTTCTGTTGTCTGACTCAGCAGCCTCCCTTGAGCACTGCAGATGGTCAAGAGACCCACAGCTCTGATCTGTGTTAAGTGGAATAGAGATTCAACTCCTGTCACAAAACCTCCAAATAAATAGCTTAACAAGTAACTAAAATAAAATGGAAATGCATTTCTCTCTCATGTAACAGGCAATCCAGGCCTGATGTCACAGCTCCATGTGGTTGGTGGCCCAGGACTCTTTCATCTGTTGCTCTGCCACGGCTTGGGTGTTACCCACATCATATGGTCCAAACGGCTGCCACCACCTCCATGTTCCAGGAAGCAGGCTGCAGAAACAAGTGCTCGCTCTGTCCCTTCACAACATAATCCAGAAATTGTTCACATGCCTTTCCCTCAGTCCCACTGGGCAGAAGGTAGTCATATGACCACACCTAGTTACAGTGGAGGCTGGGATGCATAGCCATTAGCTACACAGCCATATATCCCATTAAAATCTTTGCTAACATAGAAAGTGGGGAGCACAGACATTGGCAGACTTTTTCAGTCTTTTCCACACCATCCCTCCCCTTCTACATTTAAGAAGAATGAGGAACTTCTTGGACTGAAAACGGACTTTCTAATAGTGTTCTATTTTGGCATGCATTTTGAATGACTTATTGGAGTTTCAGTTGTGGAGTCATTAAGTCAGAAAATTCAGCAAATAAGCACCAGCCCCACACTGCTCGCCTCAGGAGTGAAATCGGGAAACCCTCCACCCTGCTCTCGAGTGAGAAACTTGCACCAGCTGCTACAGGGCAGAGCCCAGCCTGGACCATCCGTGAAGGGGGCTTTCCAATAGCTAGCGGCTTGGCCACCCAGCAGAACTCCCCCAGCGCTGGGAAGGTTCTGCCCTGAGTCCTCCACTTTTTCCCTCCTTGGGGCAGAAATGAATGCCTGGACAGCCCACTAGCCCACCATGTGTCTCCCTGTCTATAAAAGGCAACGAGTGGGGGCAGGGCACAAAGCCCAGAGCTGGGACTTAAGGAGTGCCTCACCCTCAGTGAGAGGCTGTGCTGTCATAGTTCATTGGCAAATTCACGGCTCTGAGGAATGGCAAGGTGTGTGTCCAGGTGGACTTAGCCAGGAGCTCAGGGGTCATTCCTGGAGAGCTGCAGAATCCTGTTGAAGACTGACTGCTCAGTGACAAAAGCCAAATGCCACCTCTGGCACCAGAGGAGCTGGGTGATCACACCTAGTCTACCAGGGTCCTCATATAAAGAAAATCAGAGTGCCAATATTAGTTTAGCCATTTATTGGGGTCTTTTTGTGCCAAGAATCATGTTAAGAGCCTTATGTATATTTTATGCAAAGAAATTTCTTACTTATTGTTCACAAAAACCCTATTGGGAATGGAGAAACTAAAGCTAAAAGAAGTGAAATAACTTGCTGAAAATTACACAGCCAGTAAGAGGTGGGTGGCAGGGTTCAAAGCCAGGTCTATCTGATTCCAAAGCTAGCGAGTTTAACCACCACCACACCAGATGCAAATATGGAGGGGTGGGACAGCATGAGCTCTGACTCAGGTGGGCGTAGGTGCAAATCCCAGACCACCACTCTCACCAGCAGCCTCTCACAGCTTCCATGCCCTGATTCTTTCCGCTTCCCCCAGGGCTTAATAATGACCACCCCCTTGGCTACATGCTGTGATACTGATGTAAAACATAAACTGCCCAGAGCACTCAACGGACGACCTGCACTGGACAAACGCTGCCTTCCTTTACTTCTTTCCCATCTCTACCGTGAACTCCACACACTGCAGTGACCTTGGATGTTTTGTTCACTGCTCTGACTCCAGCATCTTCCTAGCTGCCCATTCTCCACACACTCTGTTTCTTTACCCTGCTTTATTTTTTCTCTTAATTCTCTTCATCATCTGATGTATGATTTACCCATGCATTTGTTTCTATTTTGTCTGTCTCTGAGCACCAGAATGTAGGTTCAATGGTGTCAGGGATCTTTTGGCTCCGACTGTATCCTTAGTGTCCAGATAATAACATAAGGAGTGGGGACTCAGTAAAATGTAATGAATGGATGTATCTAGCAGTGAAAGTCCAGCAGACTTTACAAGTGAGGCAACCAGTAGATGTAATGAATGATGAATCAATTGATCAACGTCTAGCAGATGGTACAAATTCATTTTAGCTTTCCCCCAAGTTCAGGAATAGGCTGATGAAAGTTTCATGAGCACATGCGCTTGCAAACACACACAAAGAAGGGGCTGGAGCTCTGAGACTGCTCAGTGCCTTAGAACCTTCTGGCAATTATGAGTTGGCTTTACCCCTCCTTGGGAAACGGAGAAGTGACACAGTTCAAGTGAAAGCAGTTTCCTGGTCCTTCTGACACTCCAAGTCAGGTCCATCTTCTCACTCCCTTGCAGTCTCTCCCAGAGAGTCTGAGCCAACCTCCCCAGGGCCCATCCTCCCCTCCAGCTCCCAGGCCTCTAAGTCCCTCTAGATGGCAGCTTCCCCTGGTTTCCCGAAGCAGGACACCCAGGCACTTGGCATTCCAAACAGGCCCCTACTCCTTCCATAACACAGTGGGTTCTGGAACGTTCCTAGGAATGGGCTTTTTTGGTTAATGAGGGCAAACCCCAAGAATCAGACAAACACCAGCAGCCTAGCCTCCACCCCTCTTGGGGCTGATTCATGAGGCCCAGGCGTGCCCATTAACTGCCAGGCCGGCCCTGTGTGCTCAGAAAAATATTGCTGCTGCTCTTGAGGCGGCTGCAGCGTTTCTCAGAAGAGCCGCGGCCATAATCACAAGGCGTCCGCCTCCCGGCCCAGGATCCCATCAGTTATTATCTGCAGCACAAACACCTACCACTTTGTACTAACATTTTGGCAGTTTCATACAAACAGAGCACTTAGCGCTGCCCCATAACTCTGCGCTCTTGCTGGGCCCCAGCTCCCAGCTGGCACGCGCAGCCAAGTGGTCTGTAACAAAAAAGTAAAAAAGCAAATGAAACGTTTTTGGTTGTTTTTATGGGCCTCTACAGCCCCCGCAGCTCCCCCCGCTCCTGCGGCAGACACATAAGTATGAGTTCAGACCCTGCACGACACATTTTTCGGACAGGCGCTGGTGACGCCAGCTCCGGGGATTACAACAGGATGGATTGTGCGGGCCCTGAGTGGCATTTTCCATCCTCGGCCAGGGGCTTCCGCTGGAGGCGCCTGGGATCTGCAGACTCCGTGTCCGCCCACCGCCTACGCATGGTTGGGGCGCTTGCCTCCCAGCTGGGCACCCCTGGCACATGCTGATCCAGCAGGGAGGACAGAAAGCCCCAAACGGCCGCTGGCTGCCCAAATATTTATTTGCTTCTCCAATCCTAGCCAGTCAAGGAGTCCAGAACCTGAGCCATTCACAGTTCTCCTAACTTTTCCTGGAGGAGCTGGCAGTCGGACGTTCTGGAGGCCAAAGGAGACGGTGGAGAGCAACTTCTTGGTGCTGCGGCCTGGTCCACTGCCCACTGCCCACTGCATGGGTTCTTCCAGCTGATGGACTAAAAAAGTGACTCCAAGGCTGATTGGACAATCTGGCTACCTCATGTCCCCTCTCTGGGCCTTTTCCACTCTGGTCCATCCAACTAGCTATTGCTCCTTTCTAGTGATCCCTGGATCCTCCAAAAGCTAAACGTTTTTCAGAGGTATTTGGGAGGCCCTGCTAGGTGTCACGTGGGGTGCCAGGCACTGTAATGGCTATTACCTCATCAGACTCTGATACCAGCCCTAAGGGAAGGTAACAGTGCCTCTGTCTGAAAGGCAAAATCACTTGAGCTCAGAGAAGCTAAGTGACCTGCCCAGGGTGACACAGCTAGTGAATGGGCATGTTGGCACAGAGACCCACAACTGTCTCAATCCAAAGGTCATGTTTTTACTTCCAAACCATGCTGCCTCCCGCTGACCTTTGGGGATGGCACCATGCATGTGCTATGTAACACCAGGCAATTGTCCCCTCCTCTCTGGTCTAGAATTTTGTCATCTGGGCAGCAAAGGCCATGGGTCTGATGTTTCCTTAGGTCCCTCATTGCTTACAGTTGACCACGGTGGGCTCTGCTCTTCAGAACAAGCCAGTCCTTCCGCTCAGGCTTCCTGTGCCTCCTCGTCATCCACCCCGAGGTTGCTGAACACCCACTGTGCACCCATCAGAGCCCAGAAAGACTGCCTAACAGGCCACTACACAATATCCACTCTGTTTGGCTTGGTGTTCAGGGCCCCTCTAAGTCTGACTCCCACTGTCCAGTGCAAAGCATGCTAGGGCACTGGACCCAGAGAAGGGAACAGGCTGGGTCTAGGTAGGACTAGGAAGGGAAGGCTGATGTAGTCGCGAGCCATGGCCCAGCTTGATTGAGGGTATAGGCACTGGGAGCCCTTGGCATTAGGGTAATGGGTAACATGTTGTGCATTCAAGGCCAGGCTCAGACACAATTAGAGACAGCAGGGGGCTAACCAGAGCTTGGATCAATCTTGGGATTCTGGGAATTCAGGCCAAGAGAGAACCAAAGGGCTAATTGGGGAAACCAAGGCAAACATCAGTTGTCAAGACAGACAGAGGCATAGGAAAGCTTCCATGAGTCCTCATCCAGGCCTCACTTGCTGCCCAACTTAATGCTTCCTTCCACAATGGGCTGGGAACCGAGGACTCTGGCGTGCAGCCTGCTTTTACCAGGACTGACCAGGGACACACAAGTATCAGTCTGGTGGCCCTTCATGACAGGGGTTCCTGCTGCATTCCTGCCCAGCTGCAGTGTCTCTCCCACCCCCATGCCCTGAAAAATAGTACTCATTTCTCAAGACTCAGTCTATTCTCTCTCATCACAAGGTTTCTGCTCCTTCTGCTTCAGGAAGCCCCACCCCAAGCCTCTCCTGATCTCACAGGCCTAGTTGGCAGGTCACTCACATGGCTTTGCCTTAGTTTAGACAATCTTTACTCAGAGGAGACCTTAGAGCTCTCAAGAATTTACACAGATCCTTCTCCTTCTCTAGAATCCATTCCCTTAGCACAGGGCTAAGGAGCTGGGAGGGGCTCACATACCCATTCAACAACAGCAAAGATTTTTCTGAGTCAGGCCATTGGCTAAGTAGCAGAGATAATGGGGACAAGGATGCTTAGTAAAGGGGTCATCAAACCTGGAATCAGATTATAGGATTTTTGAGATCAGGGCCCATTGAGGTAGTGGCATAAATGAAGAGAACTTGGAGAAGGAACCCATGAAATTTCCCGGGAGAGGTGGCATGGAGCTGGCAGGACTCTCAAGAGCCAGGGGGCAGAGGAGGAACAGAGAAGAAGAGCAGGCTGTAGAGGTAGGCACGTGCTTTCGTCGGACATTGAACAGACTGTTAAGAGCTTTTGTCTGAAAGTGACCAGAAGCCATGGAAGGTGAGAAATCTGGTCAGAGTTCTCTGTTGAAAAAAAATCTCAAAAACTTTGAAGCTCTCACTATGTAGATGACCTTGAAGGAGCCACTAGAAACTGTGAGTTTCTGCTTCCTCGTTAGCAAAATGAGAAAAACAATGCCTACTCCTTGTAAACTATAAGGCACTGTTGCTAGGCAAAGGTTGTCGATAGTTATGATATTGAAGAGGGAATGCTGAAGGGCCTCCTCTTTCTTCCTTCGGCCTCCCTGAGCCATACCAGAGGAGCCTGGGGGCCACAGCCTCTCAGAACCCAGCTAAGGCCCACAGTCTCCTCGCTTAGTGGAAACCTCAGCCTCAGGGTGGCCCGCAGGCCCTCCGCCTGCCCAGCAGCCTGGGCCTGGGAATAGGCGGGCCCAGCCCACCCTAATTGCTCCCATCTTGGCATCTGCCTTTGGTTAAATGCACAGCTCTTCTCACTGGCTGGGAACATTAGCCATAAACAGAGCATGTGCATGGCGGATGCTGTCATTTAAAAATAACCCAGGCTTGGGAACCACATTTCCTTGCCCTGGGAGTTGCTGGAATGGGAGAAGGACCATCTTCCACCGAGTTAGCTCTCCAGCAGGTCGCTCCCGGCTCCCAGGCCAAGGGCTGCCATGCTAGTGCAGTTCCCCGTGCAGCCGCCAGGTGGCGTCAAGACCGCCGCCTGGGGGCCCGGGCGGGCCTAGGCCCCTGCCGGTCGCAGTCCCAGCCTCGCCCACCACTTGGCCCGGGAGTTGGCTGCGGGCAGCGGCTTGGCAGCCTCTGGCGGGGGGCGGATGGTGGGGCGGTGTGGGTTTCAGCCTCCCCGGAGGGCCCTCACGGCTGTGTGCTGAGCAAACGTTCGAGCTGATGTCGGCAACATGCGGAATCAATTTTCGGGGAACTCAGCAGCCAAACCATCCACCTTTGGGCGGGAAGCAGGATCGCTGTGGGCCCGGGAGCTCCTTGTCTCCAGTTTGGAAAATCAGAGGTCTCCTCGCGGTGGGGGGCAAGGCCAGCCTGGCTGTGTGGGGCCTGAGCACAGGGAGCCGGGGCAAGGGCTGAACTCATCTGCCCTGGGCTAGGGAATGAAACTCAGTCTCCATTACCACCTTTTATGAAGCACCTACTAAGTGTCACCGTTGCTCTACATTTTCCATGCATTTTCTTATCTTATCCTTACAACCAGCAAGTCTCACAGGGAGTGAGCCAGGCCACAGCCCAGGGTGCCTGTCTTTAAAGGCCACTAAAATATCATCAGAATAAATCAGAAATACAATGCTAATCCAGATCCCCCAAAGAAAGGGAGAAGTATAAACAGATTACCCTGCTACCCAAAGGCCCTGAAGCAGAAGTAAGAGGACTCCCCCAACCTCCCAAACCTCCTTGAGTCATACGGGAGTGGCCTGGACACTACAGTCCCTTGGAGCAGCAGCCAAGGCCCCGAGTCTTCTGGCCTAGTGGAAATCTTAGCCTTTCTCTTGGACTACCCTCCCCCAAATGAACACCAAACAAATACTTTAGGCACACATCTTTGAAACACAGAATAATGCATTTTACCAGGTCTGGCCCCTGTCTGGCCCTGGATGCAATTTTCATCACTCCCATTTCACAGATGAGAACACTGAGACCAGCGGCTAGACAGTGACAGAGCAAGTCCCCAAGGAAGGTGGAGGGCTGCATGGAAAGAGGGGGACTGGGATGCCAGGCAGTCAAAATCAAAACTGTTCTCTCTACTGTATGAGCTTGTAAGGGGCAGTTCACCTATTCCACACTCAGTTTCCTCACCCCTGTTGAGGGACTCCAAACAGACCCTTCCTCTGTGAAAATCAAATGAGGTTTGGAGGCTCTTAAGTGATGCATGTCGCTTAGTTCCAGCACTGACTATGGTACTAGCTGAGGTGTGGAGGAATTAGGGCAAGAGACTGAAGGGGCTGAAGAACCCTCAGAAGAATGAAGTATCCCTGGAAAGCAATTCCGTGACTAAACAGGAAGAAGCAAAAGGAAGAAGGAAAAACAAGGTGGTGGCTCCAACCAAAAATAGTTGACAGAACTTCCCTGAGAAAGGAAAAGGAATCCCTGAGAAAATGAAGGCCCCTCCTTAGCTACCTGCCTCCTCTCACCCTTATCCTTCCAGCTTCTTGGTCATGGAATTTGGCCACTGCTGAACATGGGTACAAAAGGGTAGGTGGCATTAAGTATGGCATGTTCACCCGGTGAGAGCCACTCAGTTCTGCAGGTGTCCACATGAACCGGCAGCCCAAAGCCTGATGGTGCGACATGTGGAAGTGTGAAGGACTTGCTCTAATTGCATCATGGTTGCTCTAATTGCTCACCACACCAGTGACGATCTGCTTCAACTCCAGCTGACACATCGTGCTATGTCTCCCTCTTGAAGAAATGTGTCCCTGTCCCTCCCTCCCCCTTTCTCACGCTGCCTTGTCTGGCTGTTTCTGCAAGCCTGGGCACTAAGAACAGGCTCATGGTAAGGGAGCTCCTGGTGGTGTGGGGTGCAGGGGAGCAGAGGCTGATGACAGTCACAAAACCGGGAGAGGGCTGGGGAGGTTGCTTGGTGACAGAGAGGAAAGGAGACAACTTGCTTGTCAGTCCTCGGCCAGGCTGCATGACTGTCTTCTCCCACTCCCCGCTGGGTAAAGTTGCTTTGCCAGGAACATTACAATGGCTCCCCCATCTGATATGAACTTGCGTGGAGAGGCCACCTCAACATCAGGCAGGAGGAGCGAATAATCACAGATTGTGAGATCTTATTGTACAATGACACACAGGCATGGCCCTGACAGATTCCAAATTTCTGTCAGTATCTCACTTAACCCTCCCTCAGGAGGTTCTGATTTCCATCGTTTGCTGTAGGAAACGGTGGCAAATGCCCTGTGCTCTGCAGAGGGTGGTGAACATTTGTACAGATGCCTCTGGCCTGGCCCCACCAACTGGACAAAGCTTCAGGCTCATGGTGTGTTTTCCAGACCCACCTGGATCAGACTTTTCCACTATGCTACTCACAGCCCCTCCGTGCAGCCTGGCTCCAGCCATGCAGAATGTCTTGCTGTTTTTCTGGAAGACCCTTCCCCCTTCTTTGACTGACAAACTCCTACTCTTTTCCAAACCCAGCTCCAATATCATCATCACCTGATCCCCTAGGCAGAGCTGGCACTCCTGCCTGGGGGCTTCTACTACACTGCTCCCCTACCCCTACTGAGATTACAGCAGTGACCTTAGGAGCAGGATTTTTCTGAGGTCTTCTCTGAGTCTCCTACTGTTCTGGGTACTTTACACATACTTTATGTGTACATTCCCTAAGGGCCCTGCTTAGGGTGAGGCAGGTGCGGCACTCACTTTGGCTGCAAAATTGAAGGGAGTGCCAAAATCTCAGTAATCAAGATGATATTTTAATGTAGTATTTTTAAAAATAAAAAATAGCTCCTATTTGAAACACTCAGTACACTTGTGCACAAGGACAAACATGCTGACACACCTGCACACATATAAACGCACATGTACACACACTCACACACGCAGGCCCACATTTGACTTTCTGAGTAAAGTCCTTTCTTCCTAGTAAAGACCCTTTGTGATCAGGAAAGGGTTCTCAGTCAGAGATATTGGGATGGAATCTCAAAATACACACACATACAAAGAAAAGGGTGTTTTGTTTCCTTAGACCAGAGTCTCTCCAAGTATGATCCATTGGAATAACCTGAGAGAGGTTAAATATGATTTCTTGATTAAAATCACTCAGAGAGTAGCCTGGGAATATGCATTTTAAATGCTTCCCAGGTGATTCCTGGGGATGCTGGAGCTGGCTTAACCACTGCCCTAAAATATTCCGCTCTGTGGGCTTCTAAAGTAATTAACTTCTTATTTCCTTCCAGGTTAGCTGAATGGCAGCCAAACTTGCCAAAGGGCAGCCAGTCCCAGTCTTCTCTTCTGCCGAAGTCCAGCCCATGGCTAGCTGCAGCCCTTCTCCCTTGCTGCTATTGCATTCTCGGGCTGACCAATGTGCGAGTGGTAAGACCCATTTAGTTCTGCAGAAAGATACATCTGATTCAATCCAGCTAAAGTTGCCAACATTGGGGACTATAAATCCATTCGTTTGTCCGTTCCTGAGCAAACTGCTAGGAAAACTGTGGTAGGCAAAAACGAGGAAGGACAGACAAGATCTCTAATCTCAGAGAGTTCATGCTGAATCAAGGAGTCAGACATTAATGAAATAATTGCAAAAACAAATGTAAAATTACAAAATTGCTGAGTGTTATGGAGGAGAGATTCATGGTGCCAGCAGAGTATATAACAAGTGTTGAGCAGGGCAGGGAAGGCTTCCCTGAGAAAGTAATGATCAGGTCTATAAAGATCAGATAAGGACGAACCAGATGGAGACTTGGGGAAGAGGGCTCCACTGAGAAGAAACAGCACATGCATAGATGTGGAGATACTGAGAAGGTTCGTGTTTCTGAGTGTAGAGGGCAAGGAGGGATATAGGAAAAAATGGGCTTCAAGCGGTCAACAGGGGCCATCTTCAGGGTGTGAACTTTTATCTGAAGATAAATGGGGAACTGTTGGAAGGGTTTGAAATCTGAGAGGGAGCTCTGAGTGTTGTTATGATCAGTTTATTGATTAGAGAAGATCCAGTGAGGACATCATTACCCTCCACCCATAGAGGGATGGCACCTGGTTTCCCACTCTGGGTGGTGTCCAGCAGCCTGATGCTGAAGGGCACACAGGGTATTTTGGGGAGACTCTGGGAGCCCAGAAAGCCTGGAGCTGAGACCTTATTTGCCCCTGGTGGTTAGACTGTTCCTGTCATAACAAATGTTCTTTCAGATAAAAATCAATAAATCCCTTGGGTTGACCACATGTGGTTACAATTGGGTTGTTGTTGTTTTGTTTGTTTTGGTTTTAAAAAAACCCATAAAGAGAAGAAGTTAATCCTATTGTCAGAGAAGCAAGCCTAGGTAAATATTAAGATGCTAGTCCCTTAGCAGCATAGATTACCTTAAGAGAAACTGTGTCCTTTGCAGTCCCAGGGGTCCAGCAGATAAAGCCCCAGCTCTACCTCTCTGAGCACCAGGAACCCATTCTTCCCTTCAAGCATCACACACATATAGAGCACCCACTGTGTGCCAGGCAGCAATGTTCTGGCACCAAGGACCCAGCAGGCCTTGGCCTTCAGGAGTGCCCTGGCCAGTGGAGCACCTCCCCTCCAACAGGGTGGTCTGGCTCAGGCAGCAGGATCTTGCAGCTCAGAGCTCACAGGAAATTCCACATGTTTGCATACAGTTTTTCATTAAAAAATATTTGTCTTCTCCTAGCACTATATCAAGTGGGCAAAAATGGAGCTATTAATCCCATTTTTAGATATAAGCATATTGAGGCTCTGAGAGCTGCTGGTCATGCAGCTTATAAATATCAGTAAGACAGAAAGCTCCAGTCTCCAGGGAGACCAGAGAATGTTTCACGTCTGTCTGCCTGTTGCTGTTGATAGCAACAAGAAGCACATTCTCCATCTTTCTACCTTTCCAAGTTAAAGTGGCTGATTGATCAAAGATGGTTCTGTCTTGTCAATCAGGTGTCAGCTCAACTACCGCTTTCTCAGCATGTTCTTCCCTTGCCATCTTAGCCCCATAGTTTACCATTCAGCTATAGGTTTTGCATAGATTACCTTTACCAGGTTGAGGAAGTTCCCTCCTATTTCTAGTTTGCTAAGAGTTTTTAGCATGAATAGGATCAAATTTTTTCAAATGTTTTTTCTGCATCTATTGAGATAGTCATGTGATTTTCCTCATTTGTTGTATTAATATGGTGAATTATATTGATTGCTTTTAAAATATTAAGCCAACCTTGCATTCCTAGAAGAAACCTTTCTAGGTTATGATGTATTTTTCTTTTTATATATTGTTGAATTTGATTTGCTATTATTATGTTAAGGATTTTGTATTTCTATTCATGAAGAATGTTGGTCTGTAATTTTTATTTCTTTGTAATGATTTTCTTTGTTTTGTCTGATTTTAGCATCAGGGTGATTTTTAAAAAATATTTTAGGGGATTTACCAATAACATCTCTGGATCTGGAATTTTCTTTGTGGGAAGGCTTTTAATTACAAAATCAACTTATTAAAAATATATAAAACTATTCATGTTTTCTATTCTTATTGAGTCAGTTTGGTAATTTTTTAAATTGAAAATTCATCTTCTTCATCTAAGTTTTCAAATTTTTTGATCAAAAGTCAAAGCAACATAGTATTTATTTACTTTCTTTCCCTTCTTTCACTCTTGATATTTGCAACTTTTGCATTATCCTCTCTTTTTTTGTTCAGTCTTGTTATAGGTTTCTTAATTTTATTGATCTTTTCAAAGAGCCAGCTTTTGGTTTCATGGATTTTTCTCTATTGCTTGTCCATTTTCTATTTCATTGATTTCCACTTTTTATTATTTCCTCCCTTCTACTTACTTTGGTTTAAAAGAACTTTTCAATCACTTAAATCTACCCTCCTAGGATGGCAATTGTGTTTGTATAAAGTAATTTTCTCCCACTTACAGTAACAAAGTGTTTATCAGTTGTTAGTTTCTCCAGTGCCGGTTTCAAAATCAAGTCAACCTGCCCTGTTACATTTCCCATGCCAAGTCATAAAAGTTTACTGAAAACATTTTCCCTAGTCACAGATGGCAAATATACAACAGCCACATTTCATCTACTCCCTCCCACACTAGTGGCAGACAGTTCTAACCAATCAGGCATCCTTCCCTGCTGAACCCAGATGTAAACCTTTACAATAACAGTCTACACTGGGCTACCAATGACTGGAGTATTCATAGGGCACAAAACCAATAGAACTTTGATCTACTAGTAGAGAATCACTATACATTTTTGCATATCAAATACTGTATGCTTCTCATAGTTAATGTGTACATTCATTGTTATTTTATTTTTATTTTTACTCTCCTTCCTCAAAAGCCACTATTACAAACAATGGCCTACTGGAGCTGATATTCATCCTCCTTGTTTACTCAGGACTCACCCCACATGCACGCCCATTGCTTGCCTTGGCTCACTCATGCTTGCCTCCCAGATCCCTGACTCCAGGCTCTACTGACCTTCAGTCCCACCCTCCCCTACCTAGGCCTCCACCAGTTCACCTTCTGCTTCATCAACCTTTGTTGGCTGCTCAACCCCCAGCTTACCTGTCCACCTTCCCACTTTGCTCAGTCTCTTGGCCTTCAGGTGAGCCACATCTGGGAACCCAGTCTAGACAGGTCAGGCTCTCCCCATGGACGATGGGGGCATTCAGATACTGGTCAGTGCATAGGCAAATGGCGGGGAGGCCTTGGTGGAAAAAGTTTTTCCCAAAGGATGCTTTTTGTTTTCTCTATTCACCTGTTTTAGAGAGTTCCAGCAATAGACTCAGGCTGGGCAGTTTCTTGTCCACTCATTCCCCCAAAAGCCTGCTGTTGCCTTCCTATCTCACCGAGCTCCTGATATACCTGCTTCTGTGGACTCCCATGTTCCGACAGAGCCTATACAAGAAGAATACCATCCAAGAAAAATGTTTTGGAGCCTTTGTAATTCATGGAAACCACTGAATTTTCATAGAATGGAGGAATAAATTCTTAAAGGAAAGGTTAGAAATATGAACATCTCCTTGTTTAATTCATCGTATTCCAGTCCAGCCCCATAGCATGTCTTTGGGATTGATGAGTAGAATCCAGCATTCAAAGAGCTGTTGGCACCTGCTCCATCTGCCTTGATATTGAAAATTGGGCCATCCCAGGGATAGGTGGGTAGAATTACGGGGCAGGCAGCATGCAGTGTGTTCTGGGGGTTGTAGCAAGGGTTGTTTGACCTTTCCGAAACATGCATTCATCTATGTTACTTCTTCCTGAGTAACTTCTCCACTCTTTTCACCAAGTTATTAGTCATCCTTGAGGTCTGCAATGTCCAATGTGGTAGCTGCTAGCCTCATGTGGCTATTTAAATTTAAATAAAGTGAAGTTAAGTAAAATAAAAAACTCAGTTTCTCAGTCTCATTGGTCACATTTCAAGTGCTCAATAGCTGCATGTAGCTAGAGGCTATCAGCACAGGTATTTTCATCAATGTAGAAAGTTCTACTGGACAGCCTTGCCCTAGTCTAGACAATCATTGAGACTCTTCAAGCAGATACAGAACTGATTGGTCTTTTGTGAGCTCCATGGAGGCTGTAGGCCAGTGTGGGGCTAACAGCCATGTCCTCCACTGTGTCCTACATGGCATTAAGCTTGGGTTTGACATTAAGACTTTCATATATGCCCACATTCTGAGAAGGGTCAGTTTAGTTCAGTATGATTTGTCGACCATCTGCATTGTGTCATGCCTTTTGACAGGTGCTAGAGGTTTTTAAATGATGATATGGAGCTCACTATCTAGAGTGGAGCACAGATTATATAAACATATAATGACCTGACAGACCCCAGGCAGAGGCAAGAGTACATGACTGAGGCCTTGGGAGCACAAATGCACTGAGATTTTCAATGTCAAGGGAGCTGGAGAAAGCTTTGGAAAATAGCCCATGTCCAAGTAGTTTCTGAATGATATATAGGAGTTACTTGATGGTCCTGGCAAAGAAGGACAATTCAGAAAAAAATGAACCACGCATTTCAAAGGCAAGAGGCAAGACATAGCACAGCGGATAGGGGAACTACAAGCAAGTGGGTATTTGTGGAGTCCATGTTAGCCTAACATCATATCTCAACACCCATACAATGCTTGGTATAGATTAGCTGCTCAATAAATATGTAAATATATGAATATTAGTTCTAAAGCTCATGTACACAATAATTTTTGCTTTACTTTCTAAAACTCAGTTGAATTTCTCCTTTCGGCTCTCATTATGCCAGGATGGTGGGAACTAAAAACAAAGGGATCCTGGGTGACATTGTGTGAGGTGCTGGATCAAGCCCCACTGGAAGGTAGTTCTACTTCTGGATTTTGGATATACGTACCATTAAGTTAGTTCCTGTTCTTTGAAGTTACTTGAAGTTGAAAGTTTTCTGCCATAAAGGGGTCATTTACAGGGAAGGAAATTAAGGCTCTCGGAGGGGCGGAGCAAGATGACCGAATAGGAACAGCTCCAGTCTCCAACTCCCAGCACGAGCGACACAGAAGACCAGTGATTTCTGCATTTTTCAACTGAGGTACTGGGTTCATCTCACTAGGGAGTGCCGGACAATCGGTGCTGGTCAGCTGCTGCAGCACGACCAGCGAGAGCTGAAGCAGGGTGAGGCATCGCCTCACCTGGGAAGCTCGAGGGGGAAGGGAATCCCTTTTCCTAGCCAGGGGAACTGAGACACACAACACCTGGAAAATAGGGTAACTCCCATCCCAATACTGCGCTTAAAGCAAACGGGCACACCAGGAGATTATATCCCACACCTGGCCAGGAGGGTCCCACGCCCACGGAGCCTCCCTCATTGCTAGCACAGCAGTCTGCGATTTAACCGCAAGGCAGCAGCAAGGCTGGAGGAGGGGCACCCACCATTGCTGAGGCTTAAGTAGGTAAACAAAGCCACTGGGAAGCTCGAACTGGGTGGAGCTCACAGCAGCTCAAGGAAACCTGCCTGTCTCTGTAGACTCCACCTCTGGGGACAGGGCACAGCTAAACAACAACAAAAGCAGCAGAAACCTCTGCAGACGCAAATGACTCTGTCTGACAGCTTTGAAGAGAGCAGTGGATCTTCCAACACGGAGGTTGAGATCTGAGAAGGGACAGACTGCCTGCTCAAGTGGGTCCCTGACCCCTGAGTAGCCTAACTGGGAGACATCCCTCACTAGGGGCAGTCTGACACCCCACACCTCACAGGGTGGAGTACACCCCTGAGAAGAAGCTTCCAAAGCAAGAATCAGACAGGTACATTTGCTGTTCAGCAATATTCTATCTTCTGCAGCCTCTGCTGCTGATACCCAGGCAAACAAGGTCTGGAGTGGACCTCAAGCAATCTCCAACAGACCTACAGCTGAGGGCACTGACTGTTAGAAGGAAAACTATCAAACAGGAAGGACACCTACACCAAAACCCCATCAGTACGTCACCATTATCAAAGCCCAGAGGCAGATAAAACCACAAAGATGGGGAAAAAGCAGGGCAGAAAAGCTGGAAATTCAAAAAATAAGAGCGCATCTCCCCCGGCAAAGGAGCGCAGCTCATCGCCAGCAACGGATCAAAGCTGGACGGAGAATGACTTTGACAAGATGAGAGAAGAAGGCTTCAGTCCATCAAACTTCTCAGAGCTAAAGGAGGAATTACGTACCCAGCGCAAAGAAACTAAAAATCTTGAAAAAAAAGTGGAAGAATTGATAGCTAGAGTAATTAATGCAGAGAAGGTCATAAACGAAATGAAAGAGATGAAAGCCATGACACGAGAAATACGGGACAAATGCACAAGCTTCAGTAACTGACTCGATCAACTGGAAGAAAGAGTATCAGCGATTGAGGATCAAATGAATGAAATGAAGCGAGAAGAAAAACCAAAAGAAAAAAGAAGAAAAAGAAATGAACAAAGCCTGCAAGTATGGGATTATGTAAAAAGACCAAATCTACGTCTGATTGGGGTGCCTGAAAGTGAGGGGGAAAATGGAACCAAGTTGGAAAACACTCTTCAGGATATCATCCAGGAGAACTTCCCCAACCTAGTAGGGTAGGCCAACATTCAAATTCAGGAAATACAGAGAACACCACAAAGATACTCCTCGAGAAGAGCAACTCCAAGACACATAATTGCCAGATTCACCAAAGTTGAAATGAAGGAAAAAATCTTAAGGGCAGCCAGAGAGAAAGGTCGGGTTACCCACAAAGGGAAGCCCATCAGACTAACAGCAGATCTCTCGGCAGAAACTCTCCAAGCCAGAAGAGAGTGGGGGCCAATATTCAACATTCTTAAAGCAAAGAATATTAAACCCAGAATTTCATATCCAGCCAAACTAAGTTTCATAAGTGAAGGAGAAATAAAATCCTTTACAGATAAGCAAATGCTTAGAGATTTTGTCATCACTAGGCCTGCCTTACAAGAGACCCTGGAGGAAGCACTAAACATGGAAAGGAACAACCGGTACCAGCCATTGCAAAAACATGCCAAAATGTAAAGACCATCGAGGCTAGGAAGAAACTGCATCAACTAATGAGCAAAATAACCAGTTAATATCATAATGGCAGGATCAAGTTCACACATAACAATATTAACCTTAAATGTAAATGGACTAAATGCTCCAATTCAAAGACACAGACTGGCAAACTGGATAAAGAGTCAAGACCCATCAGTCTGCTGTATTTAGGAGACCCATCTCACATGCAGAGATATACATAGGCTCAAAATAAAGGGATGGAGGAAGATTTACCAAGCAAATGGAGAACAAAAAAAAAGCAGGGGTTGCAATACTAGTCTCTGATAAAACAGACTTTAAGCCATCAAAGATCAAAAGAGATAAAGAAGGCCATTACATAATGGTAAAGGGATCAATTCAACAGGAAGAGCTAACTATCCTAAATATATATGCACCCAATACAGGAGCACCCAGATTCATAAAGCAAGTCCTTAGAGACTGACAAAGAGACTTAGACTCCCATACAATAATAATGGGAGACTTCAACACTCCACTGTCAACATTAGACAGATCAACGAGACAGAAAGTTAACAAGGATATCCAGGAATTGAACTCATCTCTGCAGCAAGCAGACCTAATAGACATCTATAGAACTCTCCACCCCAAATCAACAGAATATACATTCTTCTCAGCACCACATCACACTTATTCCAAAATTGACCACATAATTGGAAGTAAAGCACTCCTCAGCAAATGTAAAAGAACAGAAATTGTAACAAACTGTCTCTCAGACCACAGTGCAATCAAACTAGAACTCAGGACTAAGAAACTCAATCAAAACCGCTCAACTACATGGAAACTGAACAACCTGCTCCTGAATGACTACTGGGTACATCACGAAATGAAGGCAGAAATAAAGATGTTCTTTGAAACCAATGAGAACAAAGATACAACATACCAGAATCTCTGGGACACATTTAAAGCAGTGTGCAGAGGGAAATTTATAGCACTAAATGCCCACAAGAGAAAGCAGGAAAGATCAAAAATTGACACTCTAACATCGCAATTAAAAGAACTAGAGAAGCAAGAGCAAACACATTCCAAAGCTAGCAGAAGGCAAGAAATAACTAAGATCAGAGCAGAACTGAAGGAGATAGAGACACAAAAAACCCTCCAAAAAATCAATGAATCCAGGAGTTGGTTTTTTGAAAAGATCAACAAAATTGACAGACCACTAGCAAGACTAATAAAGAAGAAAAGAGAGAAGAATCAAATCGACGCAATTAAAAATGATAAAGGGGATATCACCACCGACCCCACAGAAATACAAACTACCATCAGAGAATACTATAAACACCTCTACGCAAATAAACTGGAAAATCTAGAAGAAATGGATAATTTCCTGGACACTTACACTCTTCCAAGACTAAACCAGGAAGAAGTTGAATCCCTAAATAGACCAATAGCAGGTTCTGAAATTGAGGCAATAATTAATAGCCTACCAACCAAAAAAAGTCCAGGACCAGATGGATTCACAGCTGAATTCTACCAGAGGTACAAGGAGGAGCTGGTACCATTCCTTCTGAAACTATTCCAATCAATAGAAAAAGAAGGAATCCTCCCTAACTCATTTTATGAGGCCAACATCATCCTGATACCAAAGCCTGGCAGAGACACAACCAAAAAAGAGAATTTTAGACCAATATCCCTGATGAACATCGATGCAAAAATCCTCAATAAAATACTGGCAAACCGGATTCAGCAGCACATCAAAAAGCTTATCCACCATGATCAAGTGGGCTTCATCCCTGGGATGCAAGGCTGGTTCAACATTCGCAAATCAATAAACATAATCCAGCATATAAACAGAACCAAAGACAAGAACCACATGATTATCTCAATAGATGCAGAAAAGGATTTTGACCAAATTCAACAGCCCTTCATGCTAAAAACGCTCAATAAATTCGGTATTGATGGAACGTACCTCAAAATAATAAGAGCTATTTATGACAAACCCACAGCCAATATCATACTGAATGGGCAAAAACTGGAAAAATTCCCTTTGAAAACTGGCACAAGACAGGGATGCCCTCTCTCACCACTCCTATTCAACATAGTGTTGGAAGTTCTGGCTAGGGCAATTAGGCAAGAGAAAGAAATCAGGGGTATTCAGTTAGGAAAAGAAGAAGTCAAATTGTCCCTCTTTGCAGATGACATGATTGTATATTTAGAAAACCCCATTGTCTCAGCCCAAAATCTCCTTAAGCTGATAAGCAATTTCAGCAAAATCTCAGGATACAAAATTAATGTGCAAAAATCACAAGCATTCTTATATACCAGTAACAGACAAACAGAGAGCCAAATCAGGAATGAACTTCCATTCACAATTGCTTCAAAGAGAATCAAATACCTAGGAATCCAACTTACAAGGGATGTAAAGGACCTCTTCAAGGAGAACTACAAACCACTGCTCAGTGAAATAAAAGAGGACACAAACAAATGGAAGAACATACCATGCTCATGGATAGGAAGAATCAATATCGTGAAAATGGCCATACTGCCCAAGGTTATTTATGGATTGAATGCCATCCCCATCAAGCTACCAATGAGTTTCTTCACAGAATTGGAAAAAAACTGCTTTAAAGTTCATGGCGGAACCAAAAAAGAGCCCGCATCTCCAAGACAATCCTAAGTCAAAAGAACAAAGCTGGAGGCATCACGCTACCTGACTTCAAACTATACTACAAGGCTACAGTAACCAAAACAGCATGGTACTGGTACCAAAACAGAGATATAGACCAATGGAACAGAACCGAGTCCTCAGAAATAATACCACACATCTACAGCCATCTGATCTTTGACAAACCTGAGAGAAACAAGAAATGGGGAAAGGATTCCCTATTTAATAAATGGTGCTGGGAAAATTGGCTAGCCATAAGTAGAAAGCTGAAACTGGATCCTTTCCTTACTCCTTATACGAAAATTAATTCAAGATGGATTAGAGACTTAAATGTTAGACCTAATACCATAGAAACCCTAGAGGAAAACCTAGGTAGTACCATTCAGGACATAGGCATGGGCAAAAACTTCATGTCTAAAACACCAAAAGCAACGGCAGCAAAAGCCAAAATTGACAAATGGGATTTCATTAAACTAAAGAGCTTCTGCACAGCAAAAGAAACTACCATCAGAGTGAACAGGCAACCTACAGAATGGGAGAAAATTTTTGCAATCTACTCATCTGACAAAGGGCTAATATCCAGAACCTACAAAGAACTCAAACAAATTTACAAGAAAAAAACAAACAACCCCATCAAAAAGTGGGCAAAGGATATGAACAGACATTTCTCAAAAGAAGACATTCATACAGCCAACAGACACATGAAAAAATGCTCATCATCATTGGCCATCAGAGAAATGCAAATCAAAACCACAATGAGATACCATCTCACACCAGTTAGAATGGCGATCATTAAAAAGTCAGGAAACAACAGGTGCTGGAGAGGATGTGGAGAAATAGGAACACTTTTACACTGTTGGTGGGATTGTAAACTAGTTCAACCATTATGGAAAACAGTATAGCAATTCCTCAAGGATCTAGAACTAGATGTACCATATGACCCAGCCATCCCATTACTGGGTATATACCCAAAGGATTATAAATCATGCTGCTATAAAGACATGCACACGTATGTTTATTGCGGCACTATTCACAATAGCATAGACTTGGAATCAACCCAAATGTCCATCAGTGACAGACTGGATTAAGAAAATGTGGCACATATACACCATGGAATACTATGCAGCCATAAAAAAGGATGAGTTTGTGTCCTTTGTAGGGACATGGATGCAGCTGGAAACCATAATTCTTAGCAAACTATCACAAGAACAGAAAACCAAACACCACATGTTCTCACTCATAGGTGGGAACTGAACAATGAGATCACTTGGACTCGGGAAGGGGGACACCACACACCGGGGCCTATCATGGGGAGGGGGGAGGGGGGAGGGATTGCATTGGGAGTTATACCTGATGTAAATGACGAGTTGATGGGTGCTGACGAGTTGATGGGTGCAGCACACCAACATGGCACAAGTATACATATGTAACAAACCTGCACGTTATGCACATGTACCCTAGAACTTAAAGTATAATAATAATAATAAATAAATAAAAATAAATAAATAAAATTAAATAAAATAAAAAAATAAAAAAAATAAAAAAATAAAAAGAAATTAAGGCTCTGATAATTTGAGTGAGTGGTTTTCAGTCTTTTGTGAACACCAGAATCTTCTTTGTGAATACCAGGAGGGCTTGTAAAAACAGATTCCTGGGCCCGTTTCTCAGATTCAGTGGGTCTGAGTTGGCACCCTTGAATCTGAATTCTAACGAGCTCCCAAATGCTGCTGCTGGTTTGGGGATTACTACTGGGTTAGCCACCTACCCTCGGTCACTCTGCTAGTAAGTCGTAATCTGATATTTGAACCTGGCTGTATCTGACTCCAAGCTCAGAACTTCTACTCACTACCTCGGGTAAACACAGTGGTAGAGTATTTTAGCAGGAGGATATTAAATGTATTTGTCTTGGTTACCACAAGAAAACTAGCTTTAAGGGAAAAAATCCATCACAGAATAATGTGCAATAATTTTCAGCACCCTTTTTGATTATTCTCCCTTTAAACCAGTCTTGTTCCTGCCCAGCTATCTTTCACCTACATAAGGCATCTCCCTTTTCACACACACAGTACTTCATTATGTGGGCCACTTAATTACATGCATAAAATGGAATGAAATTTCATATGTCCATATGGAGTTGTGTTAGGCAATATTTTTATAATGTTGCTTCCAGCCATCGTGTGAAAGTTATAACGTCACTGCCACATAATTTCTTGGAAATTCCCACCTAATACTATAAGAGTAATGTAAAAACCAAATAAACTTTTTTTCTACCATTCCCTTTCTCCTTCTCCCAACAGTCTAATCAACTGTTTCCCTGGTGGAAATTAATGCACTGAACAACTCTGGAAGATTCAGAACATAAAACTGAGCTGGGCCTCCAAGGCCACCCCAAGATGTCCTGCTTTGGCTAACGGGAAGGGTCTGTTGCTCCTTCCCTTTCCACCCTTCTGATATTTGAAAAAAAAAAATCAGTCCAGGTGCTTTGCCTTTTCTCTAGCAATGGAGAAGGAGAAGACCAAGGATATGAACAGAGGAAGTCCAGGAGGGAGGAGGGAGGAACCTCCCTCAAGGAAGAACCCAAAGAATGAGGAGAAGGGAGGCTGCAAAGCAATAGATGCTGCCACTGGACTCAAGAAGGAAGCCATCTGGAAGTCTGGGATCATTCACAGTGGAGTTGGAATTCTGGTGGATTTCAATCCACTAAGTGGTAGAATCTAATCTTGGGATGGCTTAGATGATTATATTTAGTTCAGTTCCATAAACATTTGTGGATGCTCACTAGGATGGTAGGCCTTGAGCTAAGTGCCGAAGACTTGAAGACAAATTAGGTACTTCCCTGTTTGCAAATGACTGCTGGGCTGCTTGGCCAGATGCTGGTGTGCAGTAGTAATGTCCACCACACTTACATTTTAAACAAAAAAGTGATGTGATCAGACTGACGGTTTAGAAAGACCATCTTGGTTACAGATGGGGTAGTGGACTTGGAGGTATAAAGTCCAGGTAGTGCATTACTTCAAGTTCTGGAAAAAAGATTAAAGCCCTTAACCAAGGCTGGTGTCTCCAGGAAGCAGAGGAGAGCACAGCTGAGGGATACTGAGGAGAAAAAAGCAGTAGAATATGATGAGGACAGTAGAAGAGTCTAGGATGGCCAAGGTTCAGGTTCAGTTGACTGAATGTTTACATCAATATATTCATCCTCTGCATCTCACACAGTTTGAGGCACAGAACAGTTGTTTAATCAATTATTTCTAAATTGAATTAAGTTGATCATCATGAAATTAATCTCTCTAAGCCTTTATTTTTTCTATTTCCAGAAGTTCATTATTGTGGGGATTAAGTTCAATAGTGTAGATAAAAATGCTTAGCTCTGTTTCTAGCCCACAGTAAGTTCAAAGGAATTTTAAGTTCTTCACCCTCCAAAAAATCCACTAAGGATTCGGAGGACAGCTAAAAATATCAGATGGAATATATACATTTCAGCTCTGCTTCCTCCTGAAACATCAGCAAAATATTAGTAAAGGGACGTTTTAAAGGCATAAACCCAGATGACAGAGAGAACAGTAGAAGGGACCTCAGCACTAGAATTTCAGGTGGTGGAAAGCAGACTGTGAAATGTAACCGATTTAGCAGCCCAAGAAAGCCAAAGCCAAAGCCAGCACCAGGGAGATGCAGAGCAAAATGACTTACACTGCAGATCTCTAAGCCTTCGAGTCTAAAGGCTCAGGAACTGCCACTCACGCCCCTGGAAGGAAAGTAACCGTAAGGCTAAAACAAAAGAATTGATTGAACGTTTGTTTAAGAAGGTGATGGATTCTTTCCCCAACTCAGCACTGAGGCTGTGACGGCCAAGCAGAATATTGGAGACATAGTGTCTCCAGGGGTAAAACAGAATCTCTAGACACCAGCCACTGAAATTGGGGGGATTAAATGGAAATTAATATAGGGAATGTTTTCCTACTCAATCCCCAGAAAAGCGGCAGTCAGGCTTAGACCTACCAGGCAGAGACTGGAAGGTCTTTTCCAGATAAATCGTATAGAGGACCCAAAGAGGCTGATATCAGAAGTTCTCCAAGGAAACACCCCAGCCTTGTCACTTACAATACAGATTTTAAAATAACAAGTACTTCCTTCACACATAAAACTTCTCATTTGATTTTTTTTTTTTTTGTACCATTCTCTTAAATATGAACAGGGAGCCAAGGTTCACAAGACCCATTAGGGAAGTTTCTGATATAAAAAGAGATGGGAAAATAATCAAACAAAATGTAATCCGTACAAGGTTGGGGATCTTTGTTTTGTTTCTTGAGTTATCCCAAGTTTCCAGTTGCCTGGAATATGATAAGCATTCAAAAATATTAGTTGAATGAATGAATGAAGCAAGTAGGAGGAAATAGGGATTATGTAAGGAAAAGAAAAAAATTGACTGACATTAATATTTTCAGTATGCTATAAGAGAGGAAATTTTCAGAGAATAAAGAAGAACACTTAGAAATTAAAAATATGACTCAGAAATGAAAAACCCAATTGGCATTTGGAAGGTAAAGTTGAGAATATTTTTCCAAAATACAGAGCAGAAACTTTTAAATAAAAAGAATGGAAAATTAAATTAAAAAGACTAGACCCAGCAAGTTTAACATCTGAATATTATACATTTCTGAGAACAATATAGAGATACCTAGCACAGCACAATGTGTAAACATATACACACCACGACACATCATGAAATTTTAATACACTGGGGGCAATCAGACTCTACAAGTTCTGAGAGAAAAAGAGGGAGAGAGACAGAGACAGAGAAATGTTGCAAACCAAGGAACGAGAATCAGAATGGCATCAGACATTTCAATAGCTACACTGTAAGCTAGAAGACAATAAAGCAACACCTTCAAAATTTCTTGCATTGCTATAAAGACATACCTGATACTGGGTAATTTGTAAAGAGAAGAGGTTTAATTGGCTCGTAGTTCTGCAGGCTGTATAGGAAGTACAGTGCCAGCATCTGCTTGGCTTCTAGGGAAGTCTCAGGGAGGTTTAACTCACTGCAGAAGGTGAGGTGGGAAGAGACACCTCACATGGCAAACGCAGGAGCAAGTGAGAGACATCAGGGGAAGAAGTGCCACATACCTTTAAACAACCAAATTTTGCGTGAACTCAGAGTAAGAGCTCACTTATCCCCAAGCGAATGGTCCAAGTCACTCATCAGGGATTCACCACCATAACCCAAACACCTCCTCCCAGGCCCCACCTCCAACACTGGGGATTACATTTCAACATGAGATTTGGGCAGGGACAAATATCCAAACTCTATCAATGAAATATAATTTCTAACTGAGAATTCTCTGAGCCAAAATATTAACAAAGTGTGAGAGTAGAATAAAAATATTTTAGACCGATTAAGTCTCAAAAAGATATACCTTTCACGCATCCTTTCTCAACAAGCACCTGGATGTGCTCCAGTAACACAAGGGAGTAGATAATGAAAGAAGACACAGGATCTAGGAAACAAGGTACCTAACACAAGAGAAATCTCAAGTGCTATAGAGAAGGAAAATCCTAAGACCAAAGTTTGGCTCTAGGCCTATCAGGCAACTAGTCTATATTGGAGCAGAAAATAATTTTTCAAGAAGATAAAATTTATCTGTGACTAATGCATTTGAACGTATTGAGAACATACTTACACAAATGAAAGAGTCAAATTTGTGGTTAATGCATGGACAACTTCATAAAGAAACTAGATAAAATTTTGAACTATAAGAAAAATAATATGTGCACAGAAGAGAAAACAATTATAATAGTCCACATGCCTGATATGGTTTGGCTGAGTCCCCACCCAAATCTTACCTTGAATTGTAATAATGCACGGCCAGGTGGAGATAACTAAATCATGGAGGCAGCTTCCCCCATACTGTTCTCATGGTAAAGAATAAATCTCACAATATCTGATGATTTTATAAATGGGAGTTCCCCTGCAGAAGCTTTCTCTTGCCTGCCACCATGCAAGATGTGACTTTGCTCCTCCTTTGCCTTCTGCCATGACTGTGAGACCTCCCACAGTTCCTATAAAGGAACTGTAAGTCAATTAAACCTCTTTCCTTTATAAATTATCTAGTCTTGGGTATGTCTTTATTAGCAGCATGAGAACAGACTAATATAATGCCTCACCTGTGAACTATGATTACAAAGTAGGTATACAAAGTGAGGGTATATACAGGAAATCCATCATTAATTCTTAAAACTCAGATGTTAGGAAACAACTCTAAAAGACATTTATTTAAAGATATTGTATGGGAGATAGGGAGGGACAGTTGGCAGGAAATATCTTAGAAACCAGCTAAAAAACATGAAAGTGTTTTTATGAAGAAGTGGAGATAGTAAGTGGAATAATAGAGGGATTGCTCTTTTTTTTTTTTTTTTTTTTTTTTGCAACAAGTGCTATATAACTATTTGACTTTTAAAATCATGTTCATGAATAGTTTTGATAAAAGTAAAAACCAAGTAATAAAAATACTCCACAAGACTCTGTATAGCATTAGCTATTTTCTTTTGTCTACTACCTAGCCTATTTTTGATGCTTAGTAAATATGTTCTGAATAAATAAATAATAAAAATACTGACTATACTTGTTATGCATACATTAGAATCTATTGCTTCCCAGCAACCACAGGGTCTTTCAAAAATCCCTGTAACAGATCATATCACTCTCCTGCTTAAAATCATCTTATTGGTTACCACTGTAATTGCGGGAAGAAGAATGAGAGTTTTTAGCAAGGCCTACAAGAATTCTACTAAATCTGGCTCCCCCAATCCCTTCTCCCAATGCCCTGTGCTCCAAGGACACGGGTCCTTCTTCTGTTCCTGGAAGAGGAATCTCTACCCTCCCCTCCCATTGTGAAGTTTGTTAGATGTGCTGCTGCTTCAGCCTGGAATTCTTTTTGCATGGCTGGATCTTTCTCATCATTCAGACTGTTACCCAAATGTCACTTCCTCAGAGAAAATTCTACGGTCACCCTTTCAAAATAGCCCCGTCCCAGTCACTCTCATGCCACCATTCTACATTGCCTCTTTTCATGACATTCCTTACTCTCTGAAACTATGTTATTCCTTTACTAGTGTCTGGTTTTTCCACCATGGTGTCAGCTCCAGGTTAGCAAGCACCTTGGTCTGTTTTCTTCACAGATGTATTATCCAGGGCTTTGAACAATGTCAGAAACATAGTAGGCATCTCAGTTACTTTTCCAGAATAAACAAATAAATGACTAATTTTACATAATCCTCATAACAATACTGTGAGAGAAGTATTCTCATTTCTAATTTACAGATACTGAAGATGAGGCTCAGAGCGGTGAAATGGCAAGCTGACCAACGCACAGCTTGGGTGTGGAGTCAGAATCCTCAGCCTGCCAGAGTCTGAAACCGGCATCGTTTCCACTCTTGCCTCCTTCCCCCAGACTGGCACCACCTTCTTATCTCCCAGATCTGCTAACCACTGGCCCTGTGGTTCTCAATTTTAACTGCCACTGGAATCACCTGGGGAGTATGGCTCTTTTTAAAATCTCAAAGCCTGTGTCACAGACCAATTAAATCATAATTTTTAGAGATTTCAAGTATTTAAAGCTCCCCAGGATTTAAAGGACTTAAAGCATCCCAGGTGATTTCAAAATGCAGTCACGCTTGAGAACTTCTGCTTTAATCCAAGGCTTCTCAATAGGCAGACCCAGAATTAAAGTGGGCTGTGAGGCTTTCTAAGTTACCTCAGGATTTGCTTTTCCTCATCCCATGTATTATGGAGTTTGGGCAGCTTCTTTCCATACCTGGCCTGGTCCAGAATCTACTTGTCCACTCAGTAATCTCAATTTTCATGAGCACTAGCAGCTGCTTGAAGATCAGGGCAATTCAGTGTATCCCCACCCCCACCACCTCTCCCCCACCAGGGACACACCTGAAACCTGTGGCGACCCATGACACACATACAAGAGATGTGTTGTGCCCAGTCCTCAAGGACAGAGGTTTCTGAACTTTTTAAATAAAGGGCTTGCTAGTAATTATCTTAGGCTTTGTGGGTGTATTAGTCCATTCTCACACTGCTATAAGGAACTGCCTGAGATTGGGTAATTTACAAAGAAAAGAGGTTTAATTGACTTATAGTTCCACAGGCTGTATAGGAGGCATAGCTGGGGAGGCCTCAGTAAGCTTGTAATCATTGTAAACGGTGAAGGGGAAGCGAGCATGTTTTCATATGGTGGCAGGGGAGAGACAGAGCGTGAAGGGAGAAGTGCTACACACTTTCAAACAACCAGATCTCATGAGAACGAACTCACTATCATGAGAACAGCAAAGGGGAAATCCACCCCCATGATCGAATCACCTCCCACCAGATCCCTCCCCTAACACTGGGGATTATAATTCAACATGAGATCTGAGTGGGGACACAGAGACAAACCACATCAGTGGGTTATACAGCCTCTATCACAGCCACTCCACTCTGCCATTGTGGTGCAAAAGCAGCAGTAGACAATGCATTTGTAGCTGTGTTCCAATAAAACTTTATTTACAAAAGCGGGTGTTGGGGTGGAGTGGATTCTTGGACCATAGTTTGCTGTCCCCTGCTTTAAGATGTTGTGGCTTTTTGGCTTCCCTCATGGGGAACTCATGTTCTCTGAATGACTCATAGGTGAGACAGAGGGGATGGGCCCTCCCTAGGATTCACAACTATGTAACTGTAAACAAGAAAAATGAAAAGGGAGGCAGAGGAAGAGGAGGAAGAGAAAGCTAAGGTCCTGATGCTGCTGAAGCTCTAGAAGGGTATTCTTTTCATGCAAGAAAAGTCAAGGTCTAATCTGAGAATTTTTGTCTCAGTTGTAGCAGCAAAGAACCTAGAATCATCCCTCTATTAAACACAGATTCAGTGAGCATCTGGTCCATGCCAGCCATCTGCTGGTGCCAAAGAAGTAGGAAAGACAAGACCTCGACCTCAAGATTTGTCCACACTCTAGTGGGAAGGTAGACACATTGAAGAATGACAATGCCATGTGAAAATTGCCATGAACCAGCAGTTGAAGGTTAGTTCTAGTCCACTAAAGATCTAGAGATTAAGCAGAGCTGGAGCCAGGCTGGCAATGATGCAGGAGTCTCCACATGGCCACAGGGTCACTTGGGCTGTGATCAGCATCCCTTCTGCCTGGCTTTCCAACTGGTTTTTACATTAAGCCTATCCTGTGCAGGACTTCAGAAAGGTGCTGCCCAGCACCCATTTCTCCTCCTTCTGGAGGACTGATTTTCCTTTAGGGGAATTACCCTTTGTCTACTCAGCCTATGTGATTTGGTGGTGGTTGGTAAGGACATTGATCTTATTGCATTTCCTGGGCTACAGTGATTTGTTCAGCAATGATCATATGATCCAAGCCAGGCTAAGAAGACTCAATTCAGATATGTTTGTAGGAAACTTGTAAAAGAACTTCTTTCTGTTGAATTGAAAGCTGCAGTCTGGATCTGCAGAGGGATGTCTCATGGATAGTGACAACCTAGGAGCAAAGCCAGCCAGGGCAGAGAAGAGACAGAGACCCAGCCTTGAACACCTGCACTCAGCCAGGCCTGAAGCCATGCTATCCTTGCACTTTTTCAGTTATGTAAGCCATTTAAATTGGGTTTCAGTCATTTATAACCAATAAAATAAATAATCCAGCATTTGACTTCACCAATGCTTTGTGGGGTTTTATTTTATTTGGAAGAGAGGTTTCCCAGGTGTCTTCAACTCTGAATTACCCATCCCCAGACGGCCAATCAGACAAATGGATGCAATTCACCTGAGTATTCTAAACCCCAGGACTGCAGTAGAGAAATTAATCAACATTCAGTCTTCTTTAGTCTATCATTATTGTGGCATTGACTGAAATATAGGGTTAAAATTAATTTCTTCCTACTATCATGTTAAAATTTGTGAAATTAATTTTAATTCCAAGTTTTGATTGGACTATTTAACCCTTCTGGTCCTCACTGTTCTGATTTTCTTGTTTAAATTAATTGGATTTATGCCACCCCTTGCAGTAGAATTGCAAAAAGAGAGACCCAGATATTACACTTTGTTTGGCAGGCATTTGAAATTCAACAGCCTGAAAAATGATCTAGTTTCATGGACCGTATTTATAGCCATGGTATTTATCCTTAGTATGTCTTATCTCACCCAGTTTAAGGTCCAGAACCACTTGTGTTTTCCACAGCTCTGTCCAGGGCAGGTATGCTTGTCCGACAATACAGCAGCATGTCCACTACCTGCCTTCCTGGCATCTGTGGAGGGTCCCAGTCACCTCTGTAGGTGGAGAAGCAGAAGTGCCCCAGCCCCAGGCCTAAGGAGAGATGGATGCTTGG
This sequence comes from Papio anubis, assembly GCF_008728515.1. NCBI lineage: Eukaryota > Metazoa > Chordata > Mammalia > Primates > Cercopithecidae > Papio > Papio anubis. The sequence goes on from NC_044987.1 coordinate 75,299,381, forward strand.
GAATTTAGTTCTCATTTCTCCAGTGGCTCAAACCTATATATTTAGCAAGTGTTGTTATTTTCAATATTTATAAACAAGTACCTTTTCTAAGTGAATTAATTTATTTAACATGTACAATAAATACACTTCAGTGATTTCATGTGGACTTTTATCCAAATATAGAACATAAGGGTACTTTTTGCAATTAAATATATTCTAACTCAAGTGTGAATCAGGTCAGTGTAGTGCTACAGCACAGGGGAACAATGGGCTCATCCATGGTCAGTATCTTGATTGCTCTTCTTTGCTGTTTTATTTTGTTTTGTTTTTTTCTCAGCCTAACTTTACTATGTTATTCATTAATAACATTCAGTGTTTCTTTTATTTCCAAAAATACATCTAAATTCTACACTTGGCATTTCATAACAAGGATCACAGTTCGTTTATCCTTTTCATTCTAATAACACTTACAATGGCATTGGTGAGTTTTTATGAAATTAACATGTAATAGTAATTCAAAATAAAATAATAAATGATTCAAATAAAAAAGGCACTCATTTGTCCTTGCCTCTACAGATCTAGTTTGGGTACATATGATAATATCCATTAGCTGATTAATGTTAATCCAAAGTCAGAAACTGAATAGGTTGTTTCTATTTTTCCCAATAAAACTTTTTGAGTTTAATTGATGACATAGATCATATTAGGGACTGTTAGAACATTAAGCTAATATTTCCTGAGCTTGAAAATGGTGAAATTATTTTTGTATATACATTATGGCTTCTTGTACAGATTATTGCCATTTTAAAACATGTTCCATTGTATGGATGGTAGTGGTGTTGACAGAAATATCAATACAGGTAGCATATTGCCAAACGGGGGTTGACCGGTATTTTGCTGATTAGTGACAACATTAGTTTCATTGATATTCTCATTTGGGCAACATGGGAAACCCTGTCTCTACTAAAATACAAAAGAAATTAGTTGCACGTGGCAGCGTGCGCCTATAATCCCAGCTATTTGGGAGGCTGAGGCAGGAGAATCACTTGAACATAGTAGGTGGAGGTTATGGTGAACCGAGATTGTGCCACTGCACTCCAGCCTGAGTGACAGAGCGAGACTCTGTCTCTACAAAAACAAAAAAAACAAAAACAAAACAAAACAAAAAGAATATAAGTCAAATTCTATTGCAGCTCCTCTGGGTGTCTCACTCTATCTGTCTATCTATATATATAGTGGAATATGACTAGTTTGAACATTTCCAAAAATAACTGAACTGCTTTTGAAAGGGGAACAAGAAAGACCCAAACACTTTACACCAGGACTTTTCTTGTAATGCTTGTTCTCACTTACCATTTGTTCTAGGGCACCCTGGTGCCTCAGTGAGCTTCTTGCCCACAGCTGGCCTCTCCAGGGATCTCTGGACCACAGTAACTACATATTGGTATTGGCAGGAATGGACCAAGGCCTGGGGCTTCATCCTCTTAACTTAGAGCATCCGGATAAATTCCAGACATATGTATCAGCATTACCCCGTGTACAAGGCCATGTGAAGATGGGGTGGCTGTTGGGAGTGGGGCACCAGTGTTGCAGATCAGCAGATATTGGAGTACAGCAAGCTGTACTTCCCCAAAATGGCCACAGCAACATATCCAGTCCCATAGAGATTTAAAACTTTATCATTCCCCAATCAAGAGGTGGAGTTGGCTTCCTCTTCCCTTGAATTGGGCATAATTTGTAACTGCATCGATAAACAGAATATAGTGGAAGTGATGCTCCATGACTTTAAGGTTAGGCTGTAAAAGAGGACACCACTTGGCCCTCTCTCTTTTTCTCTCGGCTGCTCACCCTTGATGCTCAGCCACCATATTGTGAGGCAGCCCAGGCCACATTAAGAGGCCACAGGTAGGTGTTCCAGCCAACAGCCTCAGCTAGGGTGCCAGCCAACAGCTGGCATCAACTCCCAAACATGAGAGGAAATGAGTGTTCAGTGTGCTCCAGCCCCAGTCTAGGAGGGTCCTAGCTGAGATCCCAGACATTGTGGAGCAGAGGAGAAAAAGCCTCCCATTTGCCCTGTCTGAATTTGTGAACCCACAGAATTTGTGAACCCACAGAATTTGTGAATATAACAAGTAATGGTTTTATGTCACTAAGTTGTGGGGAAATTGTTACTAAGCCACAGTACCTGGAACACAGGAATCACAGTGGAGTGGGGAACAAATTACAAACTCTACGGTAAGGGCCACACTTCACAAAGAAGGTGATATAGAACATGCATTTTCTGTTTTTGTTTGTTTGTTGGTTTCTTTGAGATGGAGTTTCGCTCTTGTTGCCCAGGCTGGAGTGCAACGGCACAATCTCAGCTCCCCATAACCTTTGCCTTCCAGGTTCAACCTTCTGCCTCAGCCACCCGAGTAGCTGGGATTATAGCCATGTGCCACCACGCCCAACTAATTTTGTATTTTTAGTAGAGACGGGGTTTCTCCATGTTGGTCAGGCTGGTCTTGAACTCCTGACTTCAGCCCGCCTCGGCCTCCCAAAGTGCTGGGATTACGTGCACTAGCCACTGCACCCAGCCATAGTACAGGAATTTTCAACAGGATAACGCCACCTTCCATAAGGGAGAAAAATTTGTTCTTAGGAAATTTAAAAAATCTTACTTTTAAAAAATAAAGGACAGATATACAAAGAGTATGTAAGCAGATGGTAAATCTGTGACATTACAATTTAATGGGGGGAGGAGGGCTACTAGGAGGAAAAAAATGTCCTAAAAGCTTCCTTAGGTGGTGATAATGAAAAGGCTGAGGAACTCCAAACTAGAAGGAAGAAGAGATTCATTCTGAGCTCGAGAGGCCTGAGGGGCAGCTTGTTCACACAGAAGGAGACATTCTGACTCACTGGGAGATCCTGAACAAGTGGCTTGACTTCTCTGAGTTTCAGTTTAATCTTTTGTAAACCAGGGATAATAATGTTTAATGTTTAGAGCCATTATTAGGAGTCAAATGAAATGCTCATAAAACTTTTTCGCTGCATAATAGACTCTTAGTATTTTGTAGTGGTGTTGAAGCAGATGGACCTGAAAGGGAAGATGGTGATTGACAGATACGGGGGAAAGGCAGTTGAGACAGGGGACCCTTGTAGCCCAAAGAGGTTGGAGAATATGTTTCAAATTAATAGTCTGATGTGTTTAGAGAGCTAGAAGCTATGGGGTTAGAAGATCAGGGTGAAAAACTAGCCAGTGGTAGAGTGCGCAGTACTTTGAGTTCAAGTAGAAAGAATTCATTCCTTCATTTATTTCATTTAAAAAAATAACATACACATAGAACAGCAGGAGTGTTCATATAAAAAATTAAAATTAAAAAATGCACACATTGATAAAGCACCTACTATGTGCCAGGACTGTTGGATAAAAAAGTGAGTGTGACAATCAGATTCATTGTGACACGTAACAAAACACAATCAGACCATTTCAGTGCAATTCACACTCCCAGGGTAGAAGAGGAATGTGGAGGGAAGGCTTCCCATGGGAGGTGATGTTTGGGCTGGGCTTTAATGCATGGGGGTGTGATGGTTGGTGGAAGTGAGAGAGGGACTTCTAGGCACAGGAATTATTTCAGTGTGTGGCCTGTGCAGATCTCAGCAAGCAGTGTGCTGTGTCTGTGTGGGGAGCCTCCTGGAGATGGGACTGGAAAGGCTCGTCAGGACCTGGGGGCATCAGGAAGGCCGTTGCCTAAATGCAAACAGCATAGACTTGATCTTGTGTCTTTCACGACCTGCCTGCATCTGTGAGAGGAAGATCCTTTTGGGAGCAGAGAGGAAAGGATAGGGCTGGAAGTGGGAATGGCAGCTGGTAGTGGCTAAACCAATCAGAACAGGTGGCAGGGACAGAGGTCACAGTCTTTAGTGGCTGAGGGGAGACAGTGGTGGCGGAGACAGGCTGGGAAGTCAGTGTGCCTACCTGGGGTGAGTTTAGGAAGCCAGTGGATAACCAATCCACATGTGGTCTAGGACCCCGGGTGACACTAGCTCAGACACCTTCCCTGATCACTCTCTTCACTGGGTGTCCTCCTCCCAGACTCAGGAATGGGGCCCCCAGAACCTACACATATTCTCACTGACCTACTCCATGGCCACTCAGCCTGGTGTCAAAATGGAAAAATTACTAGGTGGTTAACTAACAGCAGGGCTCTGAACAAGCTCTCCAGAGAGCCACCCTATTGATCCAGCGTCTCTTTTGGGCCAGGCACTGGGCACAGCCAGAGTAGAGGATGACAGTCAGAGATGCCAGAGGCCACTGCCCCTAGATGCCTCAGTGCTCCCACAGTGTGACACAGGCCAGGACACCTGGTGATAACTGAGCTCTAGATCCAGGGCTGTCCCAGTGATGAGCAATTTTCACAGACTATTGTGAGGTCATATGCAACACGTTCACCTGTGTTTAGAATTAGAAAATATAAGTGCATGTTCCGGCACTGCCATTTAATCTGTGTGTGACTTTGGGTGGGTCATGTCCTACTTCTGGGCTTTCACAATTCAAATGAGGAAAATCCTATCTCATGTATGATGTGTCATTGACTAAGGAGGTAGATGACAGTTCATGGAGTCTCAACTGCTAGGAGCTTTCTACTCAGTATAGCCCATGCCATATTAGCCCATACTGTAATATGCCTTAGGTGATGTTGTAGCTGCTGATCTGTGAGCCACACTTTGCGCCAGCAAGGCTCTAGAGCACAACTGAGAGAAGGCGTCATTACCTGGACCAAAGATGAAGGAACGGACACTAAGTAAACAGCTGTCCACATTGCGGCCTCATGAGATCACTGCCCTGGCTCTCAGCAGCAGGTAGAGGCAGCTGGTCTCCTTCCCTTTCCATGATGGAGGCCCAGAGATCAAGCTTCCAAGAACCCCTTGTCTCTGAACAGACTAGTCGTAGGGTATCTGGGATGTCAAGGAAAAGGTAAGGAAAACTGAGAAAAGCTTCCCCTTCCTGGTCTGTCCTTTTCATACCTCAGCCAGGATGCCTAGGAGGAAGAATAGAGTAGCGGCTCTGGGTTCAGAGGCTCAGGCATTCTGCAGTGAGTCATCCTAAAAGCACAGAGACTCTCAGTGCCTTGTGCCTATCATGCCAACTTGAAAAAATGGCTCTCCCAATATGAATAGAGATGTTTTTAACTAATAATGTTCTCCAAATGAAGTAAGTAATACCAAGGTATGCCTACAAGATCCCTCAGCCTCACCACCTGAGACCCCGATACTCACAGGCATCTAAACCACACATGGAGACCAAGTTGCAATCCCTCATACATTCCTTCCACAAACAAGTGTAGAGCACTTACTATGTGCCAAGCACTGTGTTGGGGGCAGGGAAGGCCAAGGTACAGTTTTTGGTTTCAGCAGTTTGTCATCTAGCAGGAAAGACAGACACAGAGACACATCATTACAATGTGCTCATAGTGATCGTGAGGTTCTTTCAAAGAGCTCTTTGCTCTCTCCCAAGGGAGAGCTTGAAACTGGGGAGCCAAGGTGGTCTCAGGAAGTAGTGATATTGGGTGGCTTTTGAAAGATAACTGGGAATTTCCCAAACAGAGAAGGGGACAGATTCTTTCCATGCTAAAGGAGAAGTAAAAGCCCCAGGGTGGTGGACAGACTGGGGGTATGAGAGCAGCAGAGAGCACTGAAGGTGTGTGGGGTAATGGTGGAAAATGGGGCTGGCAGGTCTGTTGAGGCCTGGCTGACAGGGCAGGAAGCTGGGACTTTATCTAGTCAGCAGCAGAAAGCCAGAAGGTTTTAGAGAAGGATGAGAGAGAGGAGACAGGCTTAGAAAAGAGGACTGCAGCAATGGTAAGGATGAGCTGGGAGTGAGAAAACCTGTGGCATGGAGACTAGCTCAGATGGAGGGCCCTGAGGTCTTCCTGTATGTGACCAGGCCCTGAGTGAAGGCCTCAGGCACCTCCTTCATTTTGCTCAGTGGTGACACCAGCCAACCTCCCTAGCTTAGGCATTTTCTGGTCAGAGGAGTTAGTGGGCATTCATGCCCTCTGTGTGCCATCCACTCCTCTATGTTTTACACCTGCTATTTCTTTTCATTCCCCCAGTACCCTGACAGGTAAGAATTGTTACCCCATTTTATAGAGGAGAGGACCGTGGCTCAGAGGTGTTATTCAGGGAAGGTCACGCAGCTGGCAGGTGGCAGAGCCAGGCTGGTGTGACTCCAAAGTCCCTGTTCTTTCCAATGCCCTGTACTTACCTGGGCTTTTAAAAAGCCATGGGGCAAGAGGGAGGTCCTGGAATGCTAGATTTTCAGAACTTACAGGAGCCTGTGTCTAACTTGCAATGTGACTGGAATAAAGTCAGTCCCACATATTATTGGCTTTTTTTTTTTTTTTTTTCCTGAGGCATTTTTAATAGGAAATATCCAAAGGAGTGGCTGGGCCTCTCCTCTCTCTTGAACACTTTTGTTTCACTCCCTAGGTGTTGGTTACTCATCTCTAGACTCACAGGACTGGCTTGGCTGGTTTCGCAAGTCTTCTTTAAGGGCCCTGCTTGCTTTATCCCACTACCCACCCTCTGTCCCCACTCAGACTCTGAGCACAATGAAATAGCTTTGGCAACATTTTAGAAGCTGATATCACTGGGAACCGAGTTTCACTCTGGATGCAACTCATTGCTGGACAAAAAGATGGGCTCTTTCTTCTCTGAAGCAGAAGGTACTGAGTAATCAGCCAACTACGGCCAACCACAGTGGAGGGAAAGGTTCCATAAGTGCAGCATTTTCCACTGTTGGCTGCTAGGCCTGCAGAAGGTGGTGTCAGATGAGAGGCTGGACCTTGAGAGTTGTTCATACTCCAAAAGGTTCTAAGCTGTTTCACTCAGATGAAGAAGTCAGGTAAAGAGGCAATTTCAATGCCATGCTCTCTCATCTTCTCTTGACAAAAATCCACCTTGCGTCCCGTTCCTCCCTTCTAAATCCACAAGTATTTCCTGCTGCAGCCGGGTGTGCTCCACAATGAAAAGAGCAGACAAATCTTTCCAGGCTAAGGGGTTCCATGGCTTTCGGAGACCTACCTTTGGGCCAGGCAGAAGCAATGACGGAGGGTAGGAGAGCTCTGCAGGCTCCAGCAGCAAGAGGGTGGCACATTCAGGACTGGCTGGGGCTCCATGGTGGGGATACTTGGCAGGGTACAGACAAGGCCATACACAGAGGTCATAAAACAAAATTTATCTTTAATTTGTAAGTGTCAACAGCAGTACAAAAGATGGAGTGATGACAACTAGATTAGGGTAGAGAGGACAGTCTTGAGGTAAATGAGCATAAATAGGCAGTTCTTATAGACACTCCCCTTAGGGGCCTGAGCCCCATCACGGCATATACATTATCACCCAAAGATGGCATGTTGAACATATCAGGAAAGCACCTTGTGCAAAAAGGAAAAAAAAAGTAGCTAAGGTGCCAACATACACCAGGATAGATAAAGACAGTGTGTCTTTCAATTTGTCTTTTCCCTTAATTATGAGGCAGAGGAGGGGAAGACTTTGAAAAGTACCACTGAAAGATTATTCAATGTTGAGCTTTATCTCACGTCAATACTGCACAACGAAATCCAAGAAGTTTGTGTATGCAACAAAGCTAAGAACAATGATTCATTCTTGTAAATTTGAAGAGATTTTTTTTCCCATTTCTTTAATCCTTAGCAAACTTTTTATTATTATTATTATCAAGAGGAGAGTGTGAGAAAGATGTGATGGCAACCCTTAAGGTCATTTAAAAACTTTACACTGGACTGTACAAGATTTTTTTTTGATAAACTATTTACATTTTCAGACTTTCAAACATATTCAAAGCAGCAATAGACACTAGTTTTTATGTTTTTTTCTTTTTTTCTAATTGCCCAAATAGTTACCAGCCATGGGCCAAGTAGGTACCTGCATTATACATAGAATTTCTACAAAGAAAATCTGCAGTTAAAATTTTGCTCCAGGATGTATTAAATGCCCTTAGCAATTCAAGGGCCACACCCAGTGTTGCTATAGGAACCAAAGCACAGTACCTTGACAACAGAGTTGCAGTTGTCCCAACAGCCCTACACAAACTTTACACTTTGAAACAGCAGCCAGCATGTCAGTCCAGCATGTCAGTGAATTGTGCTGATTAAATTAACATAGAATACAATTTCACAATATACATCACAAACAAATTACAACGTAGGGGGAAATAAAAGAGTTACAGTAAGATAAGTTATGTAGTAACAGCTTATAAGCTTGTCTAAGGTAATAAAAATTTTACATGGCAAATACAATAATGAATGAACATAAATGCTAAGCATTCTAATTTGCTACAAGCTGGAGGAGGGTACAATAAAGACTGCACTTTCAAAAAAGCAAAAACACATATGACAAAGGAAGACAAAGGGAGAATGCACATGAGCAGGCCTGCAATGTGCAGCATACAAAACAGTTAAATATTTGCACATTCCCCATACTCCAAGAGCACCAGCACTGAGGCCTCACTTTATGCTTGTGGTTCTTCAGGAATAAGAATCTACTGAGCAAGATATGTCACTGAGTTTTCTTCAAGCGTTCATATTGCCACGGACACTGATTAGCAGAGTATGTGCATTAAGCATTACCTTTCTGCCCCCATCCCGCCCACCCTTACCTCTGCCCCAAAGGTACCAGCATTCCAAATACTTGTTCATGAGTTTTTGGAAAGCAATCTGTCCCCAACGGGAAAGACAGAATGGGGATGAAAAGGAAATGTGTTTGCATATCCATACTTTCAATGATATTAATACAGGGGAACGCTCAATAGGATATGGCATCAGAAACAGAACATCGTCGGCAGGAATAACAGACAGAAGTTGTTTATTAGGGAAGAAAACATGTCAGGGAGCAGATGACTTAAGGAAATGATGCAAGTGCTTTTGTGAAAGGACAAATGAGGTCATACAATATTATTATACTTTGAGAAGTGAGCTTAAGTGCCAACTCAATTCTTAGACAAACGTGTACACAGGCAGGGCTACAGCAACTATTTTTGTCATTTTCTCATTAAAAAGGAAGACCCAGTAACAATTTCAATACATTCCTCTAGCTGCATTTATTTGCAGTTGTTGGCACTTGGTACAGGACTTCTCACGTGATTTAAAATTACTAAGTGATTCTTTTTCCCCTCCCTAATGAGTTGGTAGAGGTCAATTCTTTGCAAAACGAGTAAATTGAGAGAAGCAGCCTCAGCTGTGCTGTTCAAGTGACCCGGCTGCCTTCCTACTGAGGGTAAATGGGCTTTCCCAAAACAATCCCTGCTTTCAGCTAGTGCCTGTGCTCCTGGCTAAGGAGGGTGTGCTCCCAAGAAGCAGCCTGGCTTCGGAAAGAAAAGAAAGCAGCCTTTAATTTCAGCCCTAGAGTGATCACGCCCTTTTCAAACACCCTCAGGCTCCTGTGGGGCTAATGTTCAGGGGAGGCCAGAATTCGACAAGCTCAATAGCACTGTGAGCCCACACCTGAATTTAGAACTTGGCCTGGGCTTTGGTGTCAGGACCCTGGCAAATCAAATCAGGCCTAAGGACAAGGCTGGAGAGTATCAAATACCTAACGAAGCAAACTGATGTGCTTCTAAAAGGCTGAGCTGGATATGTGTGAAAACAACAAAGCTTCCGTACCTTCCTGGAAAAGACACTGCTTCATATCTGCCAATGAAATAGACAAGTTGTCAGCCTGGCAGCTCATATCTGCAAAGCGACCTTTTGTTTCTCTCTCCCTTCCTTCTTTTTTCCTTTCTTCCTTCTTTTCTCCTTTTCCTTCCATTCCATATGGCTTTTTTTTTTTTTTTTTTTTTTTTTGTAGGAGAGGATTGTCTGGCAGTGTCCCAATTCTAAGTGACAAGGAGAACCCTGACCCTGTAAGTTCTTTAACAAAATGGAGATAATTTTTATCTTTGATTTGAAGATACTATGAAATAGGGAGCACCGCAAAAACAAAGTTGCTTAACATTCTTGAATCTAAACTGACATGGTGGGACTTTTATTAATGGCCAGTCTCAGAGGTGGATTTTTGCCTTTGTAATGGCATTCATGTTTCTTGCTATTAAATGATCACAGAAGTATCTTAGAAGATTTATGTGGACTCACAAAGCAAACTGTCTCCTAACCGTAGCGGAAATTTAGTATGTCCAATCATCAACTTTCTGTAAGAAAAAAGGGAAATGTCTGGATCTGTGGACAGTGGATTCTGAACTGCATGAGAACCCTGGTGAAGCATTTTGCTGTCCCAGCTGCAGGCTGAACACTGCTCTCTCACTCACTGTAGCTGATAACTCACTACCCCGAGAGGCACAGTGACTCATCAACTTTCAGTTTGGACCAACATCTATGGATAGAGAACAAAAAGGAAATACATAACTTATATCTCACTAAGTATTCATGAACCAAAAATAAATTCTATTTCTATGTTATATTTACACATTCAAAAAATCTAAAATGAGATGGTAAAGTCATAAAAACTTTGTTTAAGCCCCACTGAAAATAAAATGAAGTGATCCCTATGATTGTCATTCTTAATTTCCATGAATATTTAGAGCCAAACTTGGCTAATAAATAAACTGCTTATACACAAAATTTAGATTCAGATACAGCATTACTGTTCGATCCAATGAAAAAGGCGTTTACAATCAGATCATTCCTGAATAGCCTTTCATTTTTAAGAACATGGCTAAAAGTAACTGAACCCCAGTACTGAGGCAGAGCTGGAGCTAAAACAAAGTGTTCATACACACATGTATTTTGCATAAATAAATGAAATAACAAGACATAAAAATGACTCAAATCCGGCAACTGTGAGGCAAGCCCACACGAGTCGAAACAGATGACTTTTGTTCATGTAGTTTTCGTACAACAGTTTCACATTAGTCAGAAGTGATAAAAAATACCATTTATATCCAGTGCTTATAACACTTACGAAACAACATCTGTGAGTGTGTGTGTTTTTTTTTTTTTTTTTTTTTTTTACTTACTACGAGCAAAATCAAGTTTCAGTCCTAAAGAACAGTCCTTTGTTCTCCACCAGCCCAGAATATTATTTTGGCATGGTCATAAAAACAAACAAAATTAACCTACTACGCTAAATGTTTGCCTTTGTGCAAAATTAATTACATACAATACAATGCTAGCCATACAACACTCTACCAATGCAACAAAATAAGAAAGAAGTGAGAGAGAGCAAAAGCAAAAGCCAAAAAGAAAGAAAAAAAAAACACAAGAGTGAACTGAGGAGGATAGGTATATAATCAAAGAAATCAGTAAGACAATAATAAATACTCATTTTTTGAGAAAAAAATGACCTCCTCCTCATTTGAAATAAATGTACAAAAACAAATTTCTAATCCCCAACCAACATGAATAACAAAGCGTTCCTATCAGTACCTTAATCAGCTTATAGAGAGCACTCCCAGCTAATGGAATAGCTGGTAATTTCTTGGCTAGACCTGTTTATTGCTATTAGGCCTTGAGCACTCTTAAATAAATATGAAGGTACACTATTTTCTTCCAAGTGACAAAATGGCTCAAGAAATCTGATGGGGCCGTTCCTATGTCCTGGTGATCAGATTCTGGGTTGTCCCATGAGGTGAACTATCCCATTCACTGACATTCTCCCACTAAACCTCTCTGGGTGAAGACCCCCGATAGGCAACCTGTCCTGGTTTCAGGAAGGGCAAAATGGCATGGCAGAACTCCCTGTAGTTAGGAGATGAAGAATAAAACCTCACTGCTTCCCACCCAGCAGCATGTCTCCAAAGAAATCCTTGTGTGACAAGTGCAGTTCATCTTGTTCACACATAGGCATGTCCCCATGTGGCCACGGATAGAAAGTCAGCCAGAGGAACTCATCTACTGCCCCCGGAGCTATCTGTTCCCCAGAGTTAACATCCCATATAGGGAATGTATTCTCCTCCTTCTCCTCCCTTATGGTTTTCTTTCATTCTCTAGATGTATCACGACTATTTGCCACCATCTTTGTTCTGAGGCTGTCATGTGGCTTTTTGCATCCTGGGGATTTTGCAATGAACTCCCTGGATGTGCCAGCTGGGACAAGGCAACTCAGCGTAAAGATGCCAGCCCATGACAGCTTCACTGAGATTCCTGCATGGCCCACAAGCCTTGGGCTTCAGGTTTGGCCACAGGCCTCTCCTGCCTGGCAGTCACCACTGTTGACCCTTGCTGCTGAATGGAATTCAGGGGGAAATGCCACTGATGCAGACCCTACCACTTGTGAACTGAATTAGGAGAAAATTCTGGAAAAAGACTTGAGGTCACAGTGAACCTCAGGGGCATACCTGTTTAAGTGTAAGACTATATACCTGTATCCCAATACACAGCCCTGCAGCCAGATATATACTCATGATTAAAAACAATAATAGGTTTTTAATAATATCTTGGTTTCAGAAATGCTTCCAGGCGTTCTGGGGACATAAAATCACTATGTACACAGGAGAAGGAGGTGAAAAGGACTGAAAAGTTCTTTGGGGAAGGAAGGTGAAAAAAAAGAATTATTAAATTAATGCCACCAACAATTTTAAAAAAATAAATAGTAAGTGGACCCTTGACATTCTGGAATGAATAAATTATTTAAGAGAAAATGTGTTAAGACTGAATGTCAGGGTTAAAGGCAAAGGGATAATGGATGTAGTGAGAGGTGGTCTCAGGCAGAGAAGACCACTCGGTCGATATCTGGTGTGGCGGTCGCTCTGGTGTGTGTACGTCATACCACATCACACACTGATGGCACGTCAACAGGCAAACACAATTGGGTCCATGCACTGTGGCAAACTTGTTCATTCCTTACAATATCTTGTCTCCAGATTCCTGAGTACTTTACCATTTTCTGGAAAAAAATATTGGTTTGCTATTTTATTTTAAGATGCCAAAGATTGTCTAAGACTTTGCAGTGTCTCCTTTAAGACTTTCAAAATATTAAGATTCAAAAGTTATGAAAAAGTTTGGCACATTCAAAGTTTAACTCTACACATGGAAAACTGGAATTCCGAGGCCTTTTGAATATGCTCTACATGCAGCTGCACACGCCGTGGACTTGTTCTGTTTCACAATATGAAATCCTCAGTTGTTTTCTAAAATAATTCAGAATAAAAACACATTCACAACCTGTAGGCCGGCACAGCATACCTGAGTGAGAATGTTTAACCCCATCTAAAACAGTAACTTAAACCTTTATCAACATCCAAAAGAAAAAAAAAGTAAGACAAAAATATAAGACTTGTAAGACATCTACGGGTTGAGATAAGTTTCAAGTCCTGGTGTCTCATATTTAATATGTCTTCACCTAAATTAAAAAAAACAACAACAACAATAACAATAACGACAAAAAACTCAAGTTCATGAAAAATCAGGAAAAACTTAATCTGTCTCACACTTTATGAAACAATTAAGACCATTCTGCTGATGTAATTGTGGAGCCACAAATGCATGCGGGCTCTTTAATAACTTTTTGTTGGGGAGCGGGGTGAAATGTCAGAAGTACTTTAATTCAGCAAACAAAAACTCCTCAGTTGGCACTGACAGCCTCCGGGGCTTCATTTTCACTGCTATAGTCTGATTTGGGGTCATCTTCATAGTCATCATACATTTCCATTTCATCCTCTCCATTAATCATTTCATTTCCAGCTAGGCTTCCGCCATCTGTCTTCATACCATAAGTGCTCTGGATGACCGGGAGGCTGGGCTCCGGGCTGGCCGAGGTGCTAGAGCAGTCAGATGTCATCTGAGGCGATGGTGTGGTAGTTGCCATAGTGATAGCACCAGGATACACAACACCTGTTCCTGTGGTGATTGGAATCTGAGGCTGTTGCCTATATAGATTCAAAAAACAAAATCAGACAAGGGAGAAATATCTGTATATGTGCTATGTATGGCACTGGAATTTACCCCCTACACTTTCCAAAGGGAGCCCTAAATAAATGTTAAATAACATTCTAAGCAAATAAAATGTGACAAAGTTGTTCCCTGGAGGAGTCCTGAAAATCTCCTTGATGCTATGTTAAGGGTTAAACAATATGATGGAGCAATTTACTGACGATTTTGCAACATAAAGGCAGGGTTCTTTTAACTTGGTAAATATGCAAAACTTGGATAACACCTGGCATTAGGAACAAATGATGTAGTGAATTCCGCAAAGTTACATGTGAGATAATTTTTGAAGATCTCCCAGCACATTTTGAAAATTAGACTAGTGGCATGAAACATATTATAATGACACTATTAAGCAGGTTTGTGTCTTCACCTTGGTTTAAGAACTGTATAAATTGAGAAGAGAAGGAACCTAGCATGTCCCAAAGAGTGAGATTTAGCAAAGCATTTATTTGTTATTCATGTAAATGTCTACATATTTCCATGGCTGAACTTGTTAGGAAGAATCCCTGTGGAAGGATCATCTTGGATGTCATTACTGCTGAGGCCCTAGGCTGGAACTGGGGCTGTGATTAAGAGAGTCGAGAGTAAAGAGCAGTGAGAGCTCTGCAACTCAACAGAGTAGAGTTGCAGAGTAGACACCAGATACGCTGCCTCACCCTAGATGCCAGAGGGTGGCAAGGCCTGGACACCAGTTCACTCCTCCATAATGTTACCCTAGTTTAAATAAACTTAACAGATCCTTTGTGGAGGTCAATCTCTTCCTGCAGGGAGACATGACTACTGTCTCTCAACTTCACTTAGGGCATTATAACTGGTACACAGGAATGAAAGATCCAACTAACTCAGAGAGAGACTGTGGCTAAAATATTATTTTCACATATGCAATATTCACCAGAAGTTTCTCAATCTTTTATGGATCGTAAATTATAGTCAAAATTTGTTTCAAATGGTCAATGTAACTATCCTTTTGGAGCCTCAATTTCCACATATTTATAAAAGCCAGGGTTAGGGAAGTTCTGGAAGGTCCTTCCACTTTTTGTACTCATGACTTCAGGTCAATTATCACTTGGACAATTCTTACTCACCCTACACATTATCACTGAAACTTTCTATCCATCTCACTTAAACAGGAAAATACCCTGAATCTATGAAGAAGTAGCTTAGCTACTTGCCATTCTTTGACATGTCCAGAGGAACATAATTTTCTCACAAAGACCTCCATGCCCTCCAGCCTGGCAGAGGGAGAAGGGATGGAGATGGTTTAGAAACACGGTGTGAGATAGATATCTGTTCACGCTGAATTTAGCAACCTCTTTTAATCACCACAAGGCATATCATATCCCTAACATAACATATAAAATATTTTCAGGTATACCAACTCACCCAATTAACATCATGACCCCATAAGTTACTATTTTTTCCATTTCCAGATGAAGAAAACCAGACCTTGCTTCAAGCCCTGCATTCAATAACCAGCAGAGCCAGAATGTGAATCTAAGCCATTGGCTGACTTGAATCCTATCACTCTTTCCTTTATAGATATTCAATCTACAGATACACTAAGCTCACTGTATATCATAAAAATGCCTGACTTCTATGGAGACTGTCAGCACCTAGCTGACACTAAGCACTTGACATGGATCCAGTTTTTATGATTCTCATGGTGAGTTTTTTGGTTGCCTGAAGAAAACAGATAATAGAGGAATCTAGATCGATGTATAGAAGCATCATATAGAATATTAGTTTCCCTCTTATTGAATCAAATTTTAAAACAGTATACTTCTGGCTTCCTAAGTTTTGGGCAAATTAACACAAATTAAATTTTATGCTAACCTTACCAAGATATTGAATGCCTCATTAATTTTTTTTACTGAATTTGAATAACTGCGATAAAATATTTTTGCCTTAATCACATTATGAGTGTAGAGCGAAATCTTTTACTGCAATGTTAACCCATTTTACAGATTTCCCAATTTGGCAAGCTGATCTATAATATAAACTCTGCATAAAAACAAACTATCAAATGATTCGTTTTCTTTTCACAAAGAATAGATGGTCACTTTTTGCAATATTTTTATCTATATCTGATATAGATATAGAATATCTATGTCAACAGGTCTACTGAATAAATTTAAATTGAGTTCATATTATGCACTGGGAACTATATTTAGGTGTTTTTACATTATCTTCTTGAATCCTCATAATAAGCCGGAGAGTTAGGTATCATTTTCCCTCTTTTACACATGAAGTGACCAATTAAGTTTCAGAAAATTCAAGCTGTTTGTTCAAGGCCACGCAAGTACCATAATCAGGAGTTGAACCTTCACTGTGTCACAAATTCTCTAGTATATATCGAGATCAGGGCGAGAAAGGCAAGCTCACACTATCAGAAAAATCCTTAGCAATTTAAATCAGAATTGAAATCTTCTACACTGGGCTCCACATAGTTCAGAGTATTTGGACTTTAAGCTGGTAATGGAATGCTAAAAATAAATAAACAAGCAAATAAAACATCTGTACAATTTCTTTCTAGAGTGAGAGTGAGACACATGATATTCAAAAGCCTAGTCCTGGGAGTGGAGAGATAGATATGGCTGTTTTAAGCCCCCAGACAACGCTAAAAGCCAGTGAGGGTAAAAACCCAGGGGTTACTCCCCACCTGGAGGAAATGAAGGGAGTCCAGCTCTGGTAAGGTTTTCACATTCACATACAACTATTCGAGGTTGTACATAAATGCTAGAGTGAGAACTTATTCCTGTGAGAGATGATTTTTGACTCTCCAAGCCTTCTGGGAAGAAGGTTATGTGGTATGGTGCAAAGAGCTCAGGTTTTGGAGTCAGATTGGCTTGGGTTTAAATCCCAGCTGCATCAGTTACTGGCTGTGTGATCTTGGGCAGGCTAATTATTATCACCGACATTGCCTCTCCTCATCTATAAATTAGAACAATCACATTTGACAGGACTGTGAAGATTAAGTAAGAACATATATGCAAAGCATTACATTACAGAGTAGATGAAAATGTTAATTCCCTTTCCTTTCCTCCTTTGGGAAGCTGGTGTAAACCTCACAGAGCGCAAGCATGTCCTAGGTCTGGGGGAGCACCAAGAAAATGACAAGGTAATTCTCTGGACTCTCCATGAGTACCGGCCCACAGGAGCCATTTGGAATTGGCAGTTAATTGTAAAACAATACTCTAGTTCACAAGCCTGGCCAGGAGAGGATTTCCTCTTTACCGCAGAACGTAGAGAAGGGCATCTGAGATGGGAAAATGTTGACATCTTCTAAGAAATGTTTAAAAAGGAAAAAGTACCCAAAGAATAACATTTGGTACTGTATAACCCTTTCTCTAACCCTAAGTCCCTCCTTTCTCTAATTTATGAAATATTTCCATTATACCCTCTGGAACTCAACTGTCAGTCCTTACCGACTCACCTTCTTGCTCTAACTGAAACTTGGCTCTCTCTCTAGGCCATGAGTCTCCCTAAGGGCCTTGGAAGAGTTGGTTATTTGCTTTCCATGCCCCTCACATGAATGGGTCTGGAGGTGGGGTAGTTCCCTTCTTAGCTCCTCATTGCCTCTTCCAACCTACTTTTTAATCCCTCCATCCTAAAAATCTCATCTTTGAATCTCATGTCACCAGACTATGTCACCCACTCATACCTTTATCTACCTACTGTCTGATCAGTCCCCCTCATTCCTAAAAGACGTTAGCTCCTGGCTCACTGTTGCTGTCTCTTCAACATAACCTCTGCCATGATCCTTGATGACTTTGCTATCTCTGTAGATGTTCATTCTAACACCTGGCTATCTCAGTGTGACCTCCCCTCCACTGTGATAATCTGGGTCCCTCCCTATCTTAGTTGCTTGCTCTTTTGTCATACAGTGGACCTTGTCTTTTTCATCTGTCACTCCTCCCTAATCTCAATTTTAAATATCCCACTCTGTAACCACCACACCTTATTTTTCTAGTTTTCTCCCTCTAGTACCCAGTTTATGATTTCACTCCCCATTCCCTCTGAGGAGCTACGGTTTCCTGACCCTTCAACCCACCTTCACTGCCCTCAGTTACTTGAGCCTCTCCCTGCTTGTGCCCCCACTTACCTCTTTACCCAGTTCCAATTCCATGGTTACTCACTCCCTCGCAGACACTCTTCATTCTCTTACATAGCAAAACTCCAACTTTAGTTCAGTCTCTCTGCCTACTCTTCTGTTTAGCCACACAGCTGAACTTGGCTGGAGAAAATACGCTGCCATACTTACTAGTCTCTAAATTTACAATCCTGTACTTCAAACAGGCCTCTGGTGCTGTTCAGCCATCATATTGCACGTTGTCCTAGCCCACTCCTTCTTTTAGCCTCCTAGACAATTACTTCCTACCTTCTTAACTTTCCTCAAATATCCAACTTCTTCTCCCCCTTTCTCACTCCAAGCTAATGGCCTGGCTTTCCATTTCATGGAGAAATTAGAAGCAATCAGAAGAAACTTTTCACAAACTCCCACTGTCACATTGACAGGCCTCCCTGTATCTGTGCCCCATTCTCTGCCTGCCTTCCCATATTTTGAATCAGCTCATAATCCAATATAAGGCTAACCCCTCTGCTTGTGCACTGAAACTATCTGTTCTTGTTTGCTAAAGATATCTCTCCAACAATTGTCTCTACCATCTGAATCATTGATTCTGTATAGAATTCCCAGCAAACATGCTATAATCACTCATACCATAAAAAACAAAACCAAAAATCTCTCTCTTGGCACATGTCCCCCTCCAGCTCTTGCTCCATTTCTTTGATGTCCTTTAAAGCAAAACTCTTTAAAAAGTTGTCTTTCTTCATTTCTTCTACTCAATTCTTTCTTAAACCCACTTCAATCACTCCCAGTATGCCACTGAAACAGAGCTTATGAAGGTCACACCATCAATAATCTTCATATTGTTAAATCCAAAAGTCAGTTCTTGGTCCTCATGTTACCCAGATCTATAACACAGGCAGCATTTGATATAGTTGATCATTTTCTCCTTGCTGAAACATTTTATTCACTTGTTGTCTCAGATGCCGCACCCTCCTGGTCTTCCTCCTATCTCATTGGCTGCTCCTTCTAAGTTCCCATCTCCCTGCCATCTAAGCACCGAAGTGCCCATGGATTCAGTCCTTGGACTTCTTCTCTTCTCTATCTAAATTTATTCCCTTGGTGATTTCATCTAATTCCATGGCTTTAAATATTATCTATATGCTGACAACTTCCCAATTTATATCTCCAGAAAGCCTCTCGCTCCTAAATTCTAGACTCATATATATATATATATAAAAAACTGCTTATTTGATTTGGATGTCTAAGTGCTGTCTCAATCTCATAGGTGCAAAACTTAAAGTCCTGATCATTCTCCCACATACCTGCCCCTCTCATGGCCATCCTATTCTCGGTTAATGATTACTTCGTGCTTCCAGCTGAATAAGCCAATCTATGGTAACTGTATTTCTTTCAAACCCTGTATCCAATTGATCAGCAAATCCTATTGTTTCTTCTTCAGGAACACATCTAGAACCCATCTACTTCTTACCACCTCCACCCCTACAAACCTGGAACAAACCACCATCAACTCCAATCTGGTTTATTGTAAGAGACTGGCTTCCTTGCTACAGGCCATTCTCCCTTCAGAAAATTCTCAACATAGCAGATAGCGTGATCCTTTAAAAACCTAAGTCATATGAAAGCATTCCTCTGCTTAAAACTCATCAATGCCTTTCCATCTCACTCAGGGTCAAATACAAAGTCTTCACAATGTCTTACAAGCCTTTTCATAACTTGGCTCCTTGTTATGAAGACTATGGCTTACAAGTCTTTTCTATTACTCTTCCTACCTACTCACTTTGCTCCTGTCATTCTGGTCTTTTTATTTCTTCTTGGAACAAACTAGGCACAATCTTTCCTTAAAACCTTTGCAGTTGCTGTTCTCTCTGCCTACATTTCCCAGATATCTGCACAGCTTGCTCCCTTACCTACTCAGGCCTTTGCTCAAATGTTGCCTTCTCAGAGAGGCTTTCCATGACTACCCTATTTAAAATTGCACCCTATATGCTGAAACTTCCTACCCTTTTCCTTACTTTACTTTGTTTAAGGCACTTCTCACTATTATTTATTTATTTGTTTGTTTTTTGTTTGACTTCTATCACTAGAATATAAGCTTCAAGAGACAAAAATTTTCACTGACATAGTTCCAGAACTCAGACTGCTTGTAACATAGGAGGAACTCAGTAAATATCTGTTAAATATATAGGATGAATGAATGAATGAATCAGAGAAAAACAAATGAAAATCCTAGGTAATCTATTCCAGGGAAGAAAAGATGTAGTAAGAATAGCTGTATGAAAATAACCATCTTTAGATGCTTGAATGGCTATTCTCATAAATAAAGGGAAGATTTGTTCTAGGAGACACGAAAGAAGATTAGAACCAACCTGCAAAGTAGCAGGAAGGCAGATTATGGCTTAGTTAACAGAAAAGAAAACTTGCTAGAATTAGGAAATGTTCCACAAAGGAACTAGCTCCCTTGGGAAGCAGTGAGCTCTCTACCCTTGGAAGAGTTCAAGTAGAACTTAGGGAAGACTCCTACAATGGTTTAAAGTATATAACATCTGAGGCCCCTTCTATGTTGCAACTAATTCTGTGGATGCAAAATCAGAAGCTAACCATCACGCTGATCTTGCTCTCTTATTATCATTATTAGCATAAAGAGAGACTAAAAAACAACTAACTGTGCATAGCTAATTACAGTGTTGTGCCATGTCTTGTGTGTGTATGTGTGTGTATAACACACTATTATATGCTAATCTATTCATATATGTATCTGGCTTCCCCAACTATAGAATTTTCTGAAACTCATGTGTACAGAAATAAGGCCTCATGTACCATATTAATATAGCAAAGTGTTGGACACATAGCTGGTTTCAAAGAGGCCCTTACCAACTGACTAATAAATCAATGAACAAAGTAAGAAATCCAGCCAGCAGGCTCAAGCTTTGTCTATCAGAAATTACTTTCCTAAAAAGCATTTTTTCCTTCCTTTATAGATCAATTTCAAAGTCAAAATTCAAACACTGCAGATTTCACAAACAGGAATAGCTGGCAGGTATTGGGCTTTGCAAATAATGAATGTGCACATCAAAACAACATTTGTGGATGTTTGTAAAAGTATATACATGAGTTGATATGAACAGAGATACTTAAGAACCCTTCCTCCCAGTCTAAGTAAAGAGTAAAACCTGGCCCTGATAGAGCCCACCATTGCTACATGACTTCAAAATTACAGGAATATTTCTGGAGTGTAATCTAGCTTTGCCAATTACAAAGTAACTACATATTTATGCTGGCAAAGCCCCATTGTTTGCTGACCCTTCAGACCCTTCAAAGTGTATAAACAAAGACAAGGAAGTTTGTTTCATTAGGAGATAAGCCTATACGTCACATATCTCTACAGCTGATATTGCAGGAAGGAACAGAAATAATATTAATCTGTTCACTTTACCTATTGAATGTTCTAATCCAGGGTCTTTACATGAGGACAATACTTAAAAGAGCACGGCTAATCTATGCTAACATAATTGTATTTTATAAGTGTCTTAAGTAGGATTGATTCAACCTCTTTAAAATTAAGATTAAAATGGCAAATGTTCAAATCACTTATAGTACAAGGCACTAAAATAATTATTTTAATATAACATGGAATATATACTTGGCACACAGTATTATTTTTCTAGAATAATAATATTTACTTGAATTTAAAGCTTTTCATATGCCAGGCAATGTTCTAAGCACTTTACAAATAGTAAGTTACTCAGTCTTCAAGAAGAGTCCTGCATATGTCATTGGTATTGTCATTCTCATTCTACATATGAGGAAACTGGGGTAGAGAGGAATAAATGTTTCCCAAGGGCAAGGGGAGAGTTCAGATGGATAAAGACTGCCATGTATTACTTCCTACAGCCAAGAACGTGCAGATCTAGTATTTGAGCCAGACTAGTCTGACTCCAGAATTGATGCTCTTAACCACTCCACTATACCGCCTGTGTGTAATATCATGTCCTTACCAATGGCCTTTGGTAAAAGGGACATATGTTTCACATTCACATAAACCTGGTTTATATCTCAGCTCGGTCATTTACTAGCTGTGTGACCTTAGACAAATTATTTAACATCTCTGAATATTGCATTTTTCAATTGTATAGTGGGAATGATATTCCATATCTTGCAAATTATTTGCAATAATCTGTATAATCCACTTGGCAGAGTACATAGCACACAGTAAGTATTCAATAATTTATCTTTATCATTGCTAAAAAAGTAGCCCCAAATTTAATATTTTATACTAGTTTTATATCAGTATCATGGGGAATTGTTTCCAGGACCCCCCACAGATAACAAAATCTGAGGATGCTCAAGTCCCTTTTATAAAGTGGTATAGTATTTGCATATAACCTACACACATCCCCCATATACTTTAAACAATCTCATTATTTGTAATAGCTAATACAATATAAATGTTATGTAAACACTTTTTATACTGAATTGTTTAGGAAATAAATGCAAGAAAAAAAAAAGTCTGTAGATGTTCCATACAGATGCAAACACTGTAGACCTAACTACACAGTGTACTGTAGCAATAATGTAACATTTTCTGGAATTTTTTAAAAAAATAATTTTGATCCAAAATTGGTTGAATCCACACACATACGGAGGGCTGAATGTACCTGCATAATTCTCTATGAGTTCATAGGTAAATTACCAAATAAGTTTCAAATAAATGGAAGTATATTTGGTACAGTTCTTGGGAAGACATCATTGTAGCTATATGGACCCTAATGAATATTCCCTCTACATTAATAGTACTCTTATCTGGATTGTTACAACATTCCAATACTCTGCAAACTGAAGAGGTTAAAACCAAGGCAAGAGATAACTTTGCTCCATTCCATATTATTGATAAATTCATTTCATAATAGCTAAGTAATAAAAAAAAAATCTAACTCATCAGCCACAGTTGTGTAGTCAGTAAAATGCATGAAAATGTTGAGCAGTATATGCATTTTTATTGGCTTGAAAGTTATGCACGTCCTTTCAAAATCAGCTATAAAAATTGATCTCACCCCATTCCATCAAGACATCAATAGCAATATTTGAATTTTTGTTTGTTTTTTGCTCAGCTCTTGTAATAACCTCATATCTAATAAAGATCAATTTCCAAAGATAAACCTCAGGAAATTAATAATCTATCAACTACAACTACTTAAAAGAGAACAAAAATCCTTAAGCAGAAACGACATCTGGCTCTATGTAGCAAGTATTATCAAAGCTGGGCAGAGAGGAAAATGCTCAGCATTGATATTAAAGAATAAGACATTGTGATCATTGCCTGCTCTTCAGTAGCCCTATTCTGCAGTCTAAAATGATCCTTCCATAAAGGACTGTCCTATACTATCAAGAACAGGATACTTAGTCTCTAAATTTCAAAGCTCTTTTTTATGCACCATATACCACAAGCAGAGACTTCATTTTCTCCAAGTGCTAAGAGCTCTTGCTCAGAGGGCACAGCCACACTCATGACTGTGCACATAGGGCCATGAGGCATATTTTGAGACAAAATGGTAAAGACAGTTCCTCAGTCATTTGGCATGATGAGGGCCAAGACCTGAATTTGAACCTTTGCTCTTTAGCACCTTTCTGTAGCCACAGGAACTCTCTAAAACTCAACTTCTTTATCTTATTTAGAGAAATATGGGACTATATATCTAAAATCCTAGTATACGCTAGATAGTCAATAAATAATAGATGTTATTAAATTGTTTTAGTTTTTTATTTTACATGCATTGGTACATGTTGTGGTATTTTGATCCAGAGCTGTTTTAATGTACCTTTTAGTAAAGGGAACTAAATTCAATAGTATTACTGCAACTCATATTTTCAAATAAGTATTACATCAAGGTATTAAAACAGTACTTTTAGTAGCCTTCCAGACCGGCGAAACAGCCCCACTATGTATCACTATATACACAAGGAACATGACTGAGGACAAGGGCAGGAATCACAAAAGGTCTCAAACTTAAACTTTTGGATTGTTCAAAAGAGATTATACACAATCTTAGAGGTGTACTAACAGGATTAAAAGAGAATGTTTATCACACAATCTTAAAGTGGACTATGAATTAGTATTTTTCATAAAACCTCTAATTATCATCTGAATAGCCCAATTACACCGCATTGCGCTTTTTAGTGTTAAACGCATTACCTTTAAAATTACAAACATTTATAATATAGAGGAATTTGGTAATCCTATTTTGTCATGTCTTCATTTGTTGACATACTGGGATCTTTTATAATAAAGTGGCTTAAGCTTCTCTCTACCTCTAAAAGATTCTGCCATGGTATAAAGAAATTCACTGATCATCTGGTGTGATATAAAATATGGTTTTCTGTGATAGGAAATACATATTAAATAGTAATGATAATGCTAGAGTTCACCTTTATTGATATTGTATTAAGCACTATATAAAGTACTTTTAAAAGCGTTGCCTCATTGAATCCTCTCAACAATCATACAAGATAGTTTCTACTATTCGTTTCATTCTACACATGAGAAAACAAAAGTTAGAGAAGTTAAATAACTTGCCCAGATAGATGGCACAGTCAGTATGTGAACCCCAGCAGTCAAACTCCAAAGCCCACGCTCCTCCCCAAAACACTGCAGTGTATTGCACAGATTCATGACCCAGACTACTTTCAATGGCTTTGTTTTCTTATTCTATTTACTATTCCTTTTAAACATATGCTCTGAAACCAACTTTTTGTTCCATGGGGTTACCTCTTGAGTGCCCTTAAAAGTAAATTGCTCTTTACTTCTCCTTTAAGGTATCGCTTTTTCTACCTTCAAGTGAAGCTCTCTTAGTTCCCTGGCACAACACAGCTCCTCAGTTCTCCTCCAAGTTCATAGCAAATGCAGCTTCCCTCTTGCTTACTCCACTTCTCTCTCTCAAGCTCTTTCCCAAGTGTTTCCCTACTCTGAGTCCAGCCGCTTCAGGTCTGTGCCTCAGATGGCCCTCTGGGTTTGCCACCCTGCTGTGCTTCTAGGTCTAGGTATGTTGGAATCTACAGTTATCTGCATCCCCACTTATCCTGACTACTGTGGTTATGAGGGGCCTCTTTTGAATGCAGACAGCCAGTCAGCCAAGTTGAAATTTATACCAGAAATCTATTACTTAATTTTTAAACAAAATGACATGAAATCAGACTTGAAGATATCAAAAGCATGTCTAGTTTCTGATTTAAGCAAGAAAATACACATTGTTACTGCTCCCACCACAGAATAATTTACTGCAACAGGAGTTCTGGATCTTATCCCAAAAATGAGATCCTCTAACCAATGTCAAGGCCAATTATCTTGTGGTAGATCCCACAACAAAAGCAGACTATTGTGATTAGAGTCAGAAGCACCACCCAGAGAAGCTGGAAAGCTTCTGGGGATTTCTTAAGGTTAGTTTTTATTTTTTCTCCTTGTGTGTCTGGTTAAATAAACTACCAGAAACTCTGTGTGTGGGCACTGAGCATCTTAAATTGGCTTGGGAGACAATGACAGGGGTGATCAGCTGGGAGTGAGCTCTTCCAGGTTTGGCTTGATTTGAGCAAAAGCCATGGTGCAAGGCAGTGCCCCTATGACACAGCAAAGATTCTCATGGCCAAGCCCCTTCAGTATGTCACAACATCCTCTTTCCCTAATCTCCTTCCCAAACATACTGCCAATAGCCATCCTATAGTTACTTACTGCAAAAGAAAAGCCCAGGTGGCTAAATTCAGGAATACTTACCCCACAGTAAAGAACTGCCTCATCTCCTGTCTCCGAGACCTCATCAGTTGCTTATACTCCCCAATCCGAAGCTTTTTGCCATCAACAATGCAGGTGCGTTTCGGTCGGGGTTTGTATTTATAGTTTGGGTACTTCTCTAAGTGGATCTTGCTTAGCCGGGCCTGCTCTTCATAATAAGGTTGCTTCTCCTGGTTGGACATTGATTTCCAGCGAGATCCTATAAATAAAAATAGCCTTAAGTACCGAAGTGGTCAAGGCAACATATTCTAGGCAAACACAACTAGATATACCTTTCCACCACTTCACTCATCTGTGTGCTGGGTGGCTCCAATTACCACATAGCAATGGCTATCCCAACTATACTCTTAGTCTGTAGTACAAAGCATATGACGCTTTCTCGTACTATTTCTCTCAATAGTTTAAGACTGATGCTACTATACGTTTTAAAATATATCTTTGCTGCTTAAAGATCATCGCCTACACCAAGATCTTTCCCCATCCACCTGCCTATCCTCTCAACAGGGTTAAAAGGCTAAACTTCCTAAGCATACTTTTGAGCATGACAGGATTCTCAGGAAAAGCTTTCTTTGTCCTAGAAATTCAAACATCTCCCAAACTCCAAGTATCTTTAGTGAAACTATCCTTTGACAAGATGTCAGCAGATGTTGAAATCCTTCCATATATGAAAAGCTACTGTGCACAAGTCTCCCATGGCCTAGGTAATTAAAAAACCTAAGCTCTACTTAAGAAGTTATAGCTTTAGAACCGGAAGGTACCGTTGGAATTATATATACCATTTTCAAGTACTATAAACGTTCATTCAAAGCTGTACCAATAAAAGTACAAAAATTTTTAATATGGTTTATACAGGAAGAAGGATAAGTATTCACTTCTCTAATATTGTTTATAAAGAATTATCTAAACACTTGATGAAGAGGGGATGTGTTTTTTTACATGTATCAAATTGCATTTTTGTGTCTCGTTGGTGAATAAAGCGGTAACAGCTGTGCAGGCTGGATGTTAGCTATTCTTCAGTGGAGATTTTTTGTACATAAACAAATGGAAAAGTTGTACAAATATTCTCTGCAGCCAGCAATATCCTGGTCTGCTTTAATAGCACATCCATCCCTGCTCTTTCCTGATTGTTGTGCAAAAGTTGTGTAGAAGGCTTATGCAGATATGCTTCTCTCTGTTCTGCTGGTTTCCAGCAGCTTAAAGCCCCAATTAACAAAGAATTCTTGGTGCTCTTGAAATGCTTGCACTTAAAACTTTACATTTTAATGAATATACTTACTATATTCTTTTTTTTAATTATTATTACACTTTAAGTTCTAGGGTACATGTGCATAACGTGCAGGTTTGTTACATATGTATACTTGTGCCATGTTGGTGTGCTGCACCCATCAACTCGTCAGCACCCATCAACTCGTCATTTACATCAGTGAGTTACTTACTATATTCTTAATAATTTTTTCACAGAATGCACACAAATGATATAGATTCCCCATAGCTGCCAAAATGGAAACAGAGAGGCTCTGTGCCCATCTGAAAGCTTTCTCATATTGCTACTAAAAGGGCAGAAAAATAAGAAAATCTTCAAGTTAGATATAAAACTGTAAGGCCAGAGCAGCACTGATTTTTTTTTTTTTTTTTTTTTTTTAGAATATCGTTTAACTAGAAAAAAAAAAAAAATGTATGTCCACGAGGAACATTTTGGTTTGAAAGGTATTTAAATTCAAAAGAATAACATCCCTATGAGTAACTCTGAAGCTCTAAAAATGAAAAGCACACTTAATTGTAGTGACATTTAGTATCCATTTTGAAATTAGAAAATCAAAAGAAAAAAAAGAAAAACATATTTTAACATTTCACCACTATTTGATCTTATGTATGTTTTAAATTTTTCTTAGAGGTCACTGCCTCAAAATGCCTCAGAATCAAGTTAAACTATTTATACAGTGACAAAACACGTGTATCTGTGCATGTCCAGATCACTGATATTTACTCAGGTTAAATATTTATTACTTTTGAACAAAACATTTAAAAAATTAAAACCACAGTTTAAGTCTCTAATGTTTTTCAGCTTCTTAAACGGCTTCCTTTGAGATTTTGTCACATCGTGACAGCTTAAGTAGAACAGTGCCTTCTGTGTTTTTCCTTTTTAAAGAGGAAACATGTTGACTGTAATGCTGCATGTTGAATAAAATATGTTTAACATGTTGAGCACAATAATTCCAAACTGTACAATCCGCACTAGGCAAGCTCTACACTAATAGAACAAGGCTTGAGTTTAATCCTGAGAAATAGAGAATCACTCTGGCAATTTACCACAAACTGGGCCTCTGCCCTGTGGTTCATGTGCTCAGCTCACTGCTATGAAATTTGAACTAGTCTGTCCTGTTAAAATAATTGTAGATTTATTTTACAAGTTTTAAAGTGATCATCAGAGGCACGGTTCTGCACTCCATGAATTTCACACCATTTTGTGTTTCTATTCCTTGATGAATTCTTTCAGTGGGACATATAAACCCAAGACGCTAAAGCAGAACACTAGGGTCTATGAGTACTTCATAGCAACGCATGAATGTAAGAGAACTGCACAGTAAAAAGAGATAAAGCTTGTCTCCATGATTCTTGTTTAGCAGTGACCTCTCAAGAGTTGCTAAATTCACAATATTAACACATACTATAAATAGTTTTGTCTTAAAAATAAGTGTTTAGCTAGTCCTGACCTGGTACCTGGTGGATATAATAACTCCCAAACCTAAATGCCACGTTATGGGTTGGGGGAGGCAGATGTGATGACGAAGGCTCCTGCGGCAGCTGTCTGACCTTCGTCTAACTTGTGCCCACCACAATCTCCCTTAGGATCCTAGTTATGCCCCTGCTTCCCACCCTGGTGGCACTCATGGGACTCGCCGGGGGAGAAGATCAACTTTAGCTGCGCTGCTGCACTTACCTAAGATTTTGCTAATGTTGGAGTTATGCATGTCGGGGAAGGCCTGAAGTATTTTCCTCCTCTCATCCTTTGCCCAAACCATGAATGCATTCATTGGTCGCTTGATGTGTGGCTCGCTGCTGGCACGGCCGCGGGCGTCCCTGTAGACTCGTGCTTCAGCCACAGTGGCACCTCCTGTTGGCCAACAATAATACTGCTGTAGTTTAGCTGCAGAGCCATTCATTGCTTTACTTCCTGTAATGTCAGGGCAGGAAGAAGAAGATTAATGGAAAGTGTTATTTTGTGGATAATGTCACATAGCTTGCCCCCTGGGTCAGCTGTTTTCCCCAGGTCCTCCTCTTCTTTTCTAAGTGACTTCTTGGAAGTAGAAGGCAGGTTCAAAGGACAGTTCTACAGGCTCTTCTGATGTAGCCCTCAAAGGCACACTAAGAATTAATTTTGTGTGTGTTTTATATACCCTACCACATTTACTACAATAAATGGAAGGTGATTATAGAGCAATGAATGACATTACCTTATGGCAAACTTTCCTGCTGTAATTCCTTTCTTCAAAAGCATGCTCTTACCAGTCATTTTAGACTCATTTGCCCCAGATCACAACCACTCTGTATGTTTCCCCCAAATAGAATTGTTTTTCACAATATTGTGTTCACCTGTGCTCTTCTCACTGCCTAGAAGACCCTTCTCCTACTCCTTCATGCTAAATCCCATTCATCCTTCAATGCTGACATGTTTCATGATTGAATGAATTAATTCTATGAAAAACATTAATTGAGCAATTACTATAACCTAGGTTTTATGCCAGGTGCTAAGGAGACCATGGTAAATAAAACAGCCCCTGCTTCTAAAGAGCTCACAGTTCAGAGTAAGGATAGACAATGATAACAAAGAGGGTAAGAGGTGCTACTATACTGACGTTAACAGGGCACCGAAAGAGCACCAGACAGAATGGTCAGCTAGCACTTCCTAGGAGATGAGATGTCTAAACTGAGTCTTCAAGGATGAATAGGAATCAGCAAGTGAGTCGGAGAGGAAGTAAAGTCCGATGGGAAGGGTAATTCAGGCTAAAGGAACAGAATTTGCAATGATGCTCCCCAGACTGCACTCAGTCCTCCTGCTTTCAGGAGACATGCCCCATAGTAATAATTGTTTATGTGACTATCTCCCTCCTTTCCACTCCTCTCAGGAATATGAGATACCTAAAGTTAGTGATTATGCTGTACTCATTCTTGTATCCTCAGGATTTTTCACATAACAGATAATAAAATATTCATTAAGCAAAGATTATTTGGTTTTCAACTCATATGCAAAAGTCATAGACTGAGGCATTTATTTCAAGCGTCCTGTTCTATTTTTCTGTTTAAGTGTAGTTCTTTAACATCTATGAAACTATGCCTAAATTCCTGATGTTTTATAATTTCCAAAGAGCTGACTCTAGTAACATACGAGATTGAAAGCTCCTTGAAGATAGGACAAGGGCTGGGTCTTATTCACTGCTCTATTCCTAGGATTCATTAAAGTACTTGGCACATAGGATTTCAGTTAGTAAATTATGTTATATTAATGAATGATTGAATAAATAAATGAATGAATGAACATGGCTCTTACTTGTCTTCATGCACCCTATGCCAGGATGATATACTGATGTATACTTTGTGATGTGGCAACTCCTGACTATCTCCCACAGATTGAGAACTTTTATAATTAAACGTAAAGTGGTCGGACTGATAGCCTCAGACAAGGCTTCTACCGCATAACAGGAAAGCCTATGCCCAGAAGTTTAGAAGCAAAATGTACATTAAAATCAACCTTTCTATTTTCTGGAAAAAGTAAATCCTTTCCGCTCAGTGAAGTTATTATACAGGACCAACATGATTCAATCAATTTCTGGCCCTTCCTCTCTATTTTTAGATACCTTGGTTAAGTAGAAATTTGTTTGTGTCAAAGCCAGTAATAAATTACAACATTATAGTGCACTATTATTTAGCAAATATGGTCATCATTTACTGCAAACAAAAGACAGTATAAAAGGGTGGGATTGGCTAACATGAATTTTTTTCTAAACAGGAAGGAGAGCAGAAAGGCTACTTTCTGAAGACTGTACAAAAATAACATATTTTATAAACAGCCCTTCTTTTCGGCCTACTAGATAGAATGATCCTTTACATGAAAAGTCTTAGATCCCAAGATGCATAACTAATATGATACCTTTCTGCCACCATACCCACAGTACATTAATTTCATTTAAAATGCACTGACCATACAGGATAAATTGATTTCACTTTATATGGGTTTGACAGCCATGTTTATTGTGCAGTGAAATGTAGTGTAGCTTCCAGCCGACAATATCCATCAACACAGGGCAATATGCTGACTGCTGGGCCAGATGAAGGCATACATTACTCTGGAAGTGAAACACTCATTCAGATATGACAGTGTCTTCTCCTGAGGATCACCATGGTAATTTATGATGCCCTCAGTGCCATTACTTTACAACTGACATGGATTCAGCAATTTATATACTGACATGCATTCACATAAAAGGAGACAGGTTTGTGGAGAATGTCAGATGCAAAAACATTTCAATATTATTCTAAGTTAACTGCTATGCCACAGGTGATTAACATTTGAGACCTGCTTCTTCTGTTGTAGCTTTCTCTTCACCTCTAGCAAAACCAAATAGTCAGCTTCCATTTATTTCTTCATTTAAAATATGTATTTCATTGTAAATGGGAAGTTTTACTGTCCCAAAGACTGACAGAGATCATAGTGGATTTTTAGATGCTGGCTTTAGTATAAACATTCTAGATTCTCTACTTGGTACCAAATGAGTCTCCCAGATATGCCATACATATGCCCAATCTCTCTCCCACTCATGCTATACCACAGTCTTCACATATCCTTCCTACTCTCTTCTACTTTACCAATTTCTACCTTTTTCCGAGGAACAGAGCTCAAGTCTGACCTCTACCCTGCACTGACCTTTACTTTTCCTCCTACATCACATATTATCTTCAGGAGCTGAAGGATAAGGAATTGATTACACAGCAGTTTTCTGGGACTCACATGAAATGCTTCCAGAAGTTGAAAAATTCAAGCACGGTGCACAGAACAAAAACATGAATTAAGAAGGCAAAGAATAGAAAATGCTTTAGATCATGTGCACATCTCTTTTTTCTGGTCACCTCTTCTCTCTTCCAGAAGGAGTGAACCATAAATGGATGGGGACATCCTAAGCTAAACTAGAAATGTTGTATCAGATGAACCAAGATTTGGGAAGAAGAGATTTACCCAGGGAGGCCAACATTTGAAACTACTTTTAAAGCAAATCTGATACCTGATCAACTACAGCAGCGACTTTTAACACCACACAGATTGCAGTGCCCAGATCCCTTTGCAAAATCCTAACTTGGAAAATGTTTTCCTGTTTTTCCTTCTCCCACTCTTCCTATTTTTGCCCCCTTCCTGTTCTATCTCCCAAATACGTAGTACTCTAAAGCTATTTTACGACTATGCAAATTATGCCCAGGAGGTCACTCTCCTTAATTAGAAAGTCAATGAAAACAACAATAACAAATCAAATTTGCATATAAAAGTGGTCTCACCTTTGCTTTCACCACCACCACTAACATCCTAGAAAGGGAGTCTATCCTTCCCTAGATTTATAATATCTGAGTTAACACCTGGGTAATGTACAGAAAATACAGTAATAGAAACCACAAATGCCCCACAAATACATATTGAGGGTTTCCTCTATTCTGTCTTTTTGAAGTGACTATGCCATTTAAGACTTACATGGAATTCATTGAAGCATCCATATGAGTACTATGCAGAAAGATGTTTTCAATGAATATTTCTTAAATATTTTGATAGAAAACATTTCTCAATATTACTTTTTTTCATTTAAAGCTGACAACTTATCTATTACTTGAATTTACAATCTAAGTTCGAGTTAAGCTTAGATTCAGAATTTTAAGAAAGTATTAGAGCCTACAAAGTCAAAAGAACATTTATTAAGTGTCCCTAAACTTTGCTTCTGATACAAAATGGTAAAGGAATTGTTGCCACAGTAGAAATACTTACGATTGTATGTGTGTGTACAAATTCAGAAATTTAAAAATGGAAACTACATGCCTGGAAAACCCTTATAAACACATAAGAAAAATTTTATAGCATATTATAAATTGTTTTCAAAAGGTATACTATTAATCTGTGTATCTGAAGTCTAAAATTCACTTTGTTATAATTAATTTTAAAAATATGCATATTGTATGATTTCATACTGCTCCATTCATCATTAAGTGCAAAACACCAAACATTTCATTCTTAAATAGCCAATAGTCTGCATCAGAATCCAGAACTTGGAATGGCTCATAATTCTATGAGGCAGCTTCTTCTCCTTTTAATAGCAGAGGAGTCATTTGTGAGTTCAGCGTATGCTTTTTCATGGAAAGCAGTTAGAAGAAGCCTAGACCCACAGCTATGTACCTGCAGACGGCTTTCCAGCTGACCTAAGAGTCTTTAATTGCCAGCAACAGCAGTCTCAAATGACAGTTACTGAAAGGCCAAGAGATCAACAGCACCACAGTAGGCTTCAAGGGAAAGCAAGGTCTCTGTACGTCAGGAGAGGCTGCTCTGTACAACTTCCCCTAGAAGGCTCAAATTGGTTAATTCATCCTTCATCTCAGTTTGTGTAAAGACAAACTTTCAGTTAAAGATAGTTAATCTGCAGAGAGAAAATAGAAATTGCCAAGGCAAAAATCTCCTCAGAAAGCTGTGATTTGAATGATTTAAAGACAAGACAAAATTGAGTTTTTCCAGGTGGGTTGGAAAGAAGGCCAGTTTCACCATCACAGCCTCTGGAAATGGTCCTGAACTAATCCTGGAGAGGCCCCTTCCTGGTTAAATTCCAAGGGATATCCGAGTGAATGAGTGAGTGCTTGTGCATATATAAAATTATCCCTAAGGGGAACTCTGGTTAATTCTATAATGTGCCTAGTAATCATTTATTTATCTATTAATTCCATAAACACTTCTGACACAATTCATATGTACCCAGCATTGTGATGGGGTATACAAAGATAGATAATACATGTACTTTGTTTTTAAGGAATTTGGTCCCCAATGTGAGAAGACACATTAATTAAAAATTACAAATGATGCTAACAGAGGTAATTTAAACATACTATTAGAGCAGGGAAAATAAGCTACTAACACAATTGGAGTGGACAGAGATGAATATTAGGGAGGCTTCAGAGTTGAAGTGGTGCTTGAGCGGCATCTTAAAGGAGAAGTAATAATTTACCAGCAGGTATGAATATGAAACTACTTTGGGCGAGGAAATCAGTGTGAGCAAAGGCACAGTTTATAACAAAAGCAAAGAACAATTTTAGGGAATAAAAAGAAGCTGGTGATGGCTTGGGTTTATGTAAAAATGAAAAAAAGAGGGGAGTACTAAGAGATGAAACCAGAAAAGTAAATAGGGACCAAATTTGCTAAGCACCTTGAATGCCAAGCCAAGAAATCTTTTAAGGTTTTTAAGCAGAAGAGTAACATGGAAAAAATATGTTCCAGAAGAGATCAGAATGGAAAACTAAATGAGAAATTACCACTGAAGAGTCTCAATGATTACCAGTGAATTGATAATAAAGAATAGAGAAAAATAAAGTAACTACCTCTTCAAGGGCCCATTAAAACTTACATTTTGTCAGACAGAATTAATGTGATACATGCAAAATATTGGCACAAAAGGTTGTATTATAAAATCAAATTCTGGTAATGGCAGAATAGCTCATATCAGACCTATCCTCCAACAGATAATAAATACAAACTCCGAAAAAAATATGAAAAAAAAACCCCATAGATGTTGAAGATTCCTGAGAGCTACCAAAACTAAACCGAAACTGGAGTGGATTCCATCCTAAAATGAAAGGCATTTTACTAACTGAAATTCTGTTTTCATAGTTTTTCCCATGAAGACACTTCCTAGTCTTCATAGCATGGAGTGGCTAGAATGCAAATAGAAAGTCAGTCTAATTGGCTTAATGTGTCAGAAGACAGAGTTTGAACTTACAAGTGGCTGCTGACCCCTGAACTTGCCATGTATTTAGAAGACTCAGGTGAACCCAATGAAAAAATAGAGCTGTGTATCTGGAAAATCTGAAAAGCGATTTCAACTGATGCCCTTTGCAAGAGAAACAGAATTTGAATTTGAATCCTATCAAGCTAGCAAGAATTCATAAACACCTTGGGCTTTCCACTGAAACTCCAGAGGGGCAACTCCTTAGGAATAAATTCTATATGCCAGGACTAAGGATTTGCCCTAAGACTAAAACCAAAATTAAAAAAGACTCTCCCTAA
The DNA here is from genome assembly GCF_008728515.1 of Papio anubis. NCBI lineage: Eukaryota > Metazoa > Chordata > Mammalia > Primates > Cercopithecidae > Papio > Papio anubis. The sequence goes on from NC_044987.1 coordinate 75,334,450, forward strand.
CAATGCAAAAACTAAGTTTCCACAAGTTCAACGTGTATAGCAGGTAATTTAACTGCTTCCTGCCCCCAAAATTAAAAATTTTCAGAGGAAGATAATAGAATACAGAGTATCTACAATGGATAATCCACAACATACAATATATAATAAAAAATTGTGACTTGTACAAACAAGCAGGAAAATGTGACTCAGAGACCAAAAAATAAAAAATAAATAAATAAAACGAAGACAAAGACTGGCTGAAAATTACCTGAATTTTGTGAGAAACATCAGCTAAGAGGTTTAAAACATTCAGAGAAATGCAGGCCAAATAAATACAAACAAAACCACACCTAGAAACTAGTTAAACTGCTGAAAAGCAAAGACAAAGAGAAAATTCCAGAGAAAAGGGACATATTACTCACAGGGAAATAAAATTACAAATAAGGACTGATTATTCACTAGAAACAATGAAGACTAGTAGACTATGGAACATCTTTATAATGCTAAAAAAGGAAATAAATTCAGAGTTTTATCCAGTGAACATATGCTTCAAAAATGATTATGAAATATACTCTCAAATGATTAAAAGCTAAAAGAATGAGTTACCAGCAGACAAAAACCAAAAGAGATATTCAAGGAAATTATTCAAGAGGAAAAGAAATAACACTCAATAAAAACCAGATATACAGAAAGAAAGGAAGAATATCAAAAATGATTTGTGATCATTTTTTCTTCTCTGGATTTCACTAATAAACAGCTAATTGTTTAATGTTTTTAAAAGGCAAGGAACTATTTAATACAAAATATAACATTGTATTGTGGGATTTATAACATATAAAAAGGTAAAATATGGAACAATAGCATATTACCACAAAAGATGAGGGTATAAATAGAATTAGATTGTTAAAACTTGTTTTATTTTACATGAAGTGATAAAATTTTAACTGTAAGGATACTCAATTAAGGTTTGATAGTGAATTCTTAGAAAAACTAATTTAAAAAAATACGAAGAGGCCATGCGAGGTAGTTCATGCCTGCAATTTCAGCACTTTGGGAGGCAGAGGTGGGAGGATCTCGTGAGGCCAGGACTTCAAGACCAGCCTGGGCAACATACTGAGATTCTGTCTCTACAAAAGGTTAAAAAATTAGCTAGGTGTGGCGGCATGCACCTGTAGTTCCAGCTACTCAGGAGGCTGAGGTAGGAGGATTGCTTGAGCCCAGGAGGTTGAGGCTGGGCCACGGCACTCTAGCCTGGGTGATGGAACAAGACCTTGACTCAAAACAAAAAACAAACAAACAAAAGTAAAAAATACAAAGAAGTATAGCTACAAATTCAACAGAGTACTTCAAACAAAAGACCTTAAAAGGGATTCAATTAACACAAAGGAAGGCAGAAGAGGAGAAATAGAAGATGAAAAACTGAGGGAACAAATACAAATAGTGAAAAAATACTAAAATGTAAGACCTAAGCCCAACAAATTTAATAATTATATTAAACAGAAATAAATCAAATTATCTAATTAAAAGTCAGTGATTTCTCTGAATAGATAAAGAGTAAGAATCAATGAAACAGAAAACAGATACAATAAAGACAACTTACAAAGTCAAGGCTATAAACTTAAAAAGAACAACAAAATTAATAAATCCTAAGTAAGATGGGTCAACAGACAAAGAGAGAAGACAAAAATGCCAGTATTTGGACTGAAAGAGGAGATTTCACTGTAGATACTATCCATATTACAAAGATAAAAAGGGAATATTATAAATAACTTAATTTCAATAAATTTGACAACTTAGAATGAACATATTTGTTGAAAGACACAAACTACCAAAATTCACTCAAGAATAAATAGAAAATCTGAATACACTGATAGCTAATCAATCAATTGAATTTATAACCAAGAATTTATCCACAAAGAAAACTGAAGCCCTGAATGGTTTCACTGGTAAGTTCTTTCAAACATTTAAGGAAAATAAGAATAATATTGCATAAAGGTAAGAAAGTAGAGGAAGAAGGAACACTTCTTTTTTTTTTTTTTTTGAGACGGAGTCTCGCTCTGTCGCCCAGGCTGGAGTGCAGTGGCCGGATCTCAGCTCACTGCAAGCTCCACCTCCCGGGTTCACGCCATTCTCCGGCCTCAGCCTCCTGAGTAGCTGGGACTACAGGCGCCCGCCACCTCGCCAGGCGCCCGCCACCTCGCCCGGCTAGTTTTTTTTTTGTATTTCTTAATAGAGACGGGGTTTCACCGTGTTAGCCAGGATGGTCTCGATCTCCTGACCTCGTGATCCGCCCGTCTCGGCCTCCCAAAGTGCTGGGATTACAGGCTTGAGCCACCGCGCCCGGCCGGAACACTTCTTAAATAAGTTTATGAGGCAGCACACCTTGACAGAGGTTTGAGCATAAGTGCAAAATTTTAAAATAAAATGTTAACAAATTGAATCCAGCCAAATGTAAAAAATAGATAATACATCATGACCAAGTAGAACTTATCTCAGTAACGTGAAATTGGTTTAACATTTGAAATCCAGACAATGTAGCTCATTACATTAACAGAACAAAGGGAAAGAAAACACATGGTAATCACAACAGATTCAGAAAATGGTTTTGACAACATTCAATACTCAATCATGTTGGAAATGCTCAGAAAATTAGTATTAAAAGGAAACTTTCCCAGTCTGATAAAGGGCATTTCAGAAAAACCTACAGGTAACATCATAATAGTGAACTACCAAATGCTTTCTCCAAAAATGATCAACAAGGCAAACATGTCCACTCTCACCACTGTTAATCAACAATCAAAAAATAAAAAGCTCACGCTTTATAATTTGGGAAGCTAAGGTGGGCGGATCATGAGGTCAGGAGTTCAAGACCAGCCTGACCAATACGGTGAAACCCTGCTCTACTAAAAATACAAAAATTAGCCAGGCGTGGTGTCGTGTGCCTGTAATCCCAGCTACTCAGGAGGCTGAGGCAGGAGAATGTCTTGAAACTGGGAGGAGGCTGCAGTGAGCCGAGATCGTGCCACTGTACTCCAGGCTGGGCAACAGAGCAAGACTCCATCTCAAAAAAATAAAATAAAACAAAATAAAAAATAAAAAAATAAAAAGCATACAAATTATAAGGGAACAAATAATGTCATCTATTCATATATAATTGTTTACATAAAAAATCCTAAGGAATTTACAAAATACTAGAACTAATAAGTGAATTTAACAGTATTGCAATAAACAATAAAAAATACAGAAATCAATCATATTTCTTTATACTAGCAGCAAACAATTAAAAAATAATATTCAAATTTATATATATAGTATCATCAGATAATAAAATACTTGGGAATAAATTTAACTGATAAAACTATTCAAGACATCTACACTAAAAACAATACAACATCTGTGACTTAAAGACCTAAATAAATGGAGGAATATACCATGTTCATTAATCAGAAGACTCAATATTGTTACAATGTTATTGTTCTCAAATTTATCTACAGATTCAACCAAATTCCAATAAAAATTATCCAAAGGTTTTTTCATTTAAGGTGACAAACTGATTTTAAAATTCATATGAAAAATAAAGCAGTAGGACAAACTAAAACAAACTTGAAGAAAATTAGAGGATTCAAACTACCTTAATGAAAATCAAGGCTGTTAAAGTGGAAAATGATAGTTTTTTCAACAAACACTGAACAAGTTGATAGATACACTTGAAAAAAGTCTTGGATCTTGTATCACAGATTATATCCAACAATTAGAGATAAATCATGACTTAAATCAAGAAAGAAAAAACTATAACACTCCTCTAAATATACGTAAGACAATAATTTAGTGACTTTAAAGTAAAAGACTCTTAGATACAACATACAAATTACTAAATATACAAGAAAACTGTTAAATTAAACTTTATAAAAATTACAACTCTGCTTATCAAAAGTCATTGTTAAAAAAATAAAATGTCAAAGCGCATACTGGAAAAAATATTCAGAACACACATGTCTGACTTGCATCCAGGATACACATAAAGAATGACCAAAAACCTCTGATTTTAAAACGGACAATAGACTTAAATGAACATTTTTACAAAAAAGCATATAGATATGGCCAATAAGCAGATGAAAAGGTATTCCCTATCATTAATCATCAGAAAAATGCAAATCGAAACCACAGTGAGATGCATTTCACATCCACTGGAATGGCTTAAGTGCTAAATGTTGGCAAGTATAGGGAGCAACTGTAACTCTAATATACTGGTGGTGAAAGTATAAAACAGCATAATCATTTTCTGGCAATTTCTTCTAATTAAAATGCATATTTGCATATGACCCAGCAACCAAATTAAAATTTCTGTCAAAAATAGACTTATATAAGAATATGACAGCAGTTTTATTAATAATAGAAAAAAGGAAAATAACTGGAGAATGAACAAATTGTGATATATCCATACAATGGAATACTACTCAAAATAAAACTGTTTTAACCCTTAGTTTAAAAAAGGCAAAAATGACAACAAAATAACTCCACAAAAAAAAGCAGAAAACCAACCATCCAACAAATAAAATGCTCTTTTTTTTGAAAGGTTACTTTTTCTGTGGACCTGAAAAGTAGGTGGCATATTCAGGCCATTGTGAACTCAAAGATAATCTCATTTACTAAAATGAATTATTAAGAACAGCAAAAAAACTATAATTGATTGCTTATGAAGAGAAAGAGACATAAGTATCACTATTGGGTTCCTTGACAGAACTGTTGACAATCACAGTATTTCAGACTACTTCATTTTATTAATAGAATAGTTGATTTTCTCCTGTGGGATTCTGAAGAGTGACATAATACATCTGATAGTCCCTTATTTGGGTTAATAGAGAAAATGATACTGAATGCATTAGAAACAAAAATGTAGAAGATGAAATTTTAGAAGGGGATTGAAATTAGAAAAGAGAGTATTAATACTACACAGATTTGATTTTTCACCATATTTATCCTACCAAATTTATCTTAATACAATAGAGGTCAAATTCATTGTGTTGAAGTAATGACTGATAGATGTCTGTCTATGATTATGGAAACCTACTGCTAACTTACCATTCCTGTTCTGCCAGAATGTGAACTTACTTTCATTATAGGAAGGCTGCTTGGATTTCAAGTTTGATTTCTTCTTGCAAAAAAAAGAAAAAGGATTTGGCTATCCTAGTGGTTTATTTGGCAGACAAAATACATTCCATAGCTGAGCAAGAGCCTTAATTATTAAGGAAGTGAGGAAGTGATGTGTTCATCTTCTGAGAAGAAGAAATGCCAGAGGTGTAGAGTATGCTTTGTTCTCTGTATCTTTTGGAAAAATTACCTAGATACATTAGCAAAGAGTGACCTACTGATAGGTAAATGACTTAAGGAAGACAAATGCAAAATATGGATACACAATTCTTCTGAGCTAGCGATTGGTGAATATGCAAGAGCCAACAGTACAGGAACAAAAGATGAATTATCTGTTGTACTTTAATTAAAGTGTTAATTCTTCATTTGCTGAATGTTGAGGAAGACCATAAGTTAATTTTAATATCTTTGTTTTCATCTTAAGGTTCTTTAGCCCTAGTAAAAACAAATCCCTATTTACTTTAACTATTGAAGCCATCTAGATCAATAAATTCACCAAATAAACTAGAGACAGAGGATGAGAATGTGTGTGTGTGTGTGTGTGTGTGTGTGTGTGAGAGAGAGAGAGAGAGCTAGGAATAGAAAGGCCTAGTTATATATAATGTACACATAAAAAATTCCACTGGGCACTTTGGAAACAAACTTTTTATTTTTATTAATTTAATTTAATTTAATTTAATTTTACTTTTTGAGACAGAGTCTCACTCTGTCACCCAGGCTGGAGTGCAGTGTGGTGATCTTGGTTTACTGCAATCTCCGCCTCCTGGGTTGAAGCAATTCTCCTGCCTCAGCCTCTTGAGTAACTGGGATTACAGACGTGAGCCACCACGCCCAGCTAATCTTGTGTGTATGCGTATTTTTAGTAGAGACAGGGTTTCACCATGTTGGCTAGGCTGGTCTTGAACTCCTGGCCTCAAATGATCTGCCTGCCTTGGCCTCCCAAAGTGCTGGGGTTACAGGATGAGCCACTGCTCTCGGCTGGAAACAAACATTTCATTAATCAGAGTACCAAAGTATTTCTTTAAAGAGCAATTTACCTTTTTGATAGACTAGGCCAGAGGTCGGTTTCTAGGATAGGAACACCAGGTGTACTAAGTAACTTTGCATAAAATAATATTTACAAAGTGCTTTCACTAATTACATTATCTTCGTCCTCATTACAATCTTTTAAAATGAGTAGGAAGGCAGATATCTTTTCACCCACTTTATGAATGAGGAAAGTAAGACTCAGAGACATAATAGCACCTTCCCCTGATTAACCATTTGCTGATAATACGAAGCAGAGCCAGATCTAGAACCGAGATCTTCTGACTTTCAGCCTAGTACATCACTCCTTCACCAAAGCTACCCCAATCACTATTCGGCAATCTGAAACAACTCTGAATTTCAAAGCCCACCATTTCTTGGCTGGAACATTATTTTCCCCCTTTAAGGATGCCACTTCCCTGCCCAGCTAAGCATATTAGAAGAGCCCATTACCAGTTATGAAGTTCATGCCATTGTCTAATTGTTCTCTGAAATACTGCCCCACCAAAGATGCAAGGGCATGTAGATAAAGCACTAAGGACTAAAATTATAGCTAGGATTAAAACAATGCTAAATTAATGCATTCCTTGGTTACAGGATTATGAGCAAGTGTTATTGTGGATAAGACTTCTATTTTTTTTTCTATTAGAAACTCCATTCTCTTTAAAAGATCAACAAGAGGAACCAAAGGGAATTCCCTAAGGTCAGCTCTGAGGAAACATAAACCTCTAATTCAATAACTCTGCTACTGCTCTGAAAAAGGGCTTTATTATTGCAACATCCATATGGAGCCAATTGGACATTAATGACTAATCAATCCCTCCCCTTTCTATTCTACTTAAAGTGTCACAAACCATGTTTAGATTAGCCCATTTCCTGCTTAGGATTGCTCAAGATGTCTTTTGTTCTTTCAGGACCAGCCTGATGGAGGCAGCTTAAACAAACACACGACCGGAGTGGCGCAGGAGTTATAAAGTGCCATATGTGAATGAACAAAGGGGCTATACTAAAGCCTTTTGTGGTATTTGTTAATGTTTTTCATCTGAGCTTAAAAAGGCTTAATGACTTTGTGGTGAGCTGATGCATGTGGCTGGTGGCTTTGCAAAATGAAGGAAATTCTAATCAGTGATATACCAGTCTGTATTTTCAAGAGTCTCTTTCTTTCAGTTTTGATGCCTGTGTTTACTTTTTAAAAAATTCTCAAGTTATATTTACTTTACACAGATAGCTAAACAGAGTCCTTTATCTTATTTCAACTACAGAATCCCAGGGCAGCTGGGATAACTTATATTCTTTATTTTAATGACCTGAAGGTAGCATAGAGCATCAAATATTCCGCTTATTATCTATATGCTGTATTTATACATAGGAGGAGGGCTTACAAGCTGTTGAGCCCAGGTAAAAAGGCATCATTTAAGTTTGAACCAGTTTTCAGGACAACTGGGCTTAGGTTCAAGAAGATGCCCTTGGAGAATAAAGAGACTGGTAAAAAGCTGGTAGACTGAATAATTCGTGTTGTTCAGCAGCTTTTGGCTTTATCTAACTCTAGCTCCTGTCATACACTCTACGTGACATTAAGAAGTGCAAAGCAAGATGAAGCAGGTCTCAGGAGTTAGTTAACAAAGATACTACTAAATTCATTCTCTCATTTCAATCTTTATCAATTGCCTTAGCCTTCACTATCTTTGCTGGACTATTATAAAAACTAGCCTTCCGGCTGATATTCTTACACCCAGTTTTAAATCCTTTAACCTCCACTTAAATACCTCCTCCTAATTTCAGCCAGAATGATCTGTCACAAATGCAATTCGGGCTAGGCCACTGCTATATTTAAAACACTTCAATGGCTCCCTCATGCCCACAAGATGAAGTTCACACTCCTTAGTACAGTACGGATGGCTCTCTGTGACCTGGCCCTCTGACTATGGCTCCAGTACCAGCTCTGGCTACTCTGCTTGGAACATTTTTTGTGTTATAACACTGAACTACTTCCAGTTCTCTACACGCTGTGTTGAGTATGTACATACTAGGAATCTGAGTTTTCTCCCTCCTTTCCTGAAATTACCTGGCCATCTTGCAATCACTCATTATTGAAGACTCGTCTCAGGGATTATTTATCCCATGAAAGTCTTACCTGGTTGCCAGGTTAGAATAAGTAGCCTAGGCTCTGACAGGTGGCACCCTATGTGTACCTCCATCTTAACATTTGCCATATTTTATCCAAATTACCAGTTTTATGTACCTACTTTCTTTTCTAGACTATGTACCCCGAAACAGTGGTAACTGCATTGTGTCTTATCTTTAGCTGCTACCCTTATCCCCAGGGTCTAGTAGCCAGGATGGCATAAGGTAAATACTCAAATGCTTACTAGTACAGTACAGTGGACATCTTCAACAGTGAGAATTTTAGAGTGAGTCTCTAATGCCCACATGTTCTATTAGAACCTGGGAATTTCTGAAATCAGATCTTGTAGAAATTTAATTTTATTTCTTATATTCTGTTAAGTGTCCTTTCTTGAAACATCTATAAAATAAGAATAATTTTGATGTGAAAAATGTACCCATAGTTGTTGTGTGGGACTCACAGATTATTGGTTCCAATCTTACTTTCTTTGATTGACTAGCCATACTGTACCGTTTTGAGATGTCAGCCTCCCTACTTCTAGAAAAACCTTGGAAGGATGGTAAGGCATGTCTGAGACTTTTGGAAATATTAAATCTGAAAACTATTCTAATGATGTAGGGTGTGTGCATATATATATATATGCAGTCAAGTAAGCATACATTAGGACTTTCGTTAAATATCAGATTCATTATAAAATAGATAAAATACACTCACTGAATTAGAGAACTCTAACAGGAGAGGGATGTTAAAGATTACCTAATCCATACTCCTCATTCCAAATGAGGAAACTTTGAGATTTAGAGAGATCAAAATTGTCCAAGTTTCACAGTTAATAAATGGCAAAATCACAACGGGCACTCAAATGTAACTATCTCAAATTTCACACTTTCCATCAGAATGAATTTCTTCAATGGTCAGCTGAGTTGTTTCAATGGCATCCAAACTTAGCTTTTAAAACTCCTAACATGATTAATTTAACTGGCTGGAATCTGTCTTTCATTAGAATGGAAAATGCAGATTATGGGAGCAGCAGAAACTATTTTTTTAAGGTTAGGGTTAAGGAATGAACAGTACTGAAAGGAGATCACTCAAGGATTTTAGAGATCAATCCAATCTGATGGGCCACCAATACTTCTTCACCCTGAGAACTGGTGAAAGTATTTGAAAAGTGCCTAATATTTCTGTGGTTTAAGGGATTAAAACAACTTTCAGTTTCCATTTCTAATTAAAATTTTCTGCTTTTTAATGAAAACTATAGGAAAAAGCTAATCCAACAAAGGCAACCAATTTAGTTGCTCATCTTGGAGAAAAACAGGAGACAGCATGGCTCAGATGCCATATAGACAGATCTAGGTTTGAATTGTTGATCTGATCTTTCCTAGCTAAGTAGCCTTGGATAAATTATTTTCTTTCTCTAAACTGTAGTTTCATTTCTCTATAAAAGAGAACTAATAATTTCTACCTTGCAGCATCTTTGTGAGAAATAAATAGGCATACATGTAAATTTCCTAGCACAGTGACTGGAACCCAGTACCTATTCACTAAGCAGTAGTTCCTTTTAGAAATAGGTAGCAGTAATAATGGCAACAGAAGTAGTAGAATGCTTATTCCAGTACCAAGAACATAGCAGGTACTTAACTCATATGTGTTCCCTTTGTAGACTTTCCTCATACCTGGGTGATGTTTGCTATATTTTACATTCTACTCTTCAGGGAGTTACTAAATAAACTCGCAAGTTAACTGAAAAATGCAATTTATTCCTTAATGGAGCCTCTTTTCTTCCCAACTGCTAAAAATATATTTCAAAAGGTTCTCTATGATACAGACTAAAATACAATGACTAGGCATAGGGCTCAACCAAGAAAGACCATCTCACATCTCCGCAGTTCCCATATATGGGAACAGAAGTCAGACCATACTGCTCATACAGAGCCAGAAGAGAGACCATTATCTTGTGAACCTACAGATCAGCTTTTTTTTTAAATAAAGGACTCATTGGAATTACAAAGGATTTGAATTATTGACTATGGAATTAAAATAAATGGAGGGCAATGAAGTTTCAGGGACATTTGACAATTGTTTTTCTTCTTCTCCACGAACAGGTCTGTAGCTGTCCAGCATGGAGCAGCTATTATCCTGTTACATTTTGTCCCTATGTAGGATCAACCTTCCCACAGAAGAGTCAGCTTATATTGAAACACCATGAGCAACTTCTCCATCACCAAAGTAAAAAATACATATACATATATTGATACCAGTAAGCTTCAATTTGCATTTCTAATATAAATTTAAAATGATTGAACATATTGCTTATGAAATGCTTTTTTCCAGGTCTGAGACTTGGGATATTACATTTTTGTTCAGAGTTACGTGCCATAGCCTATTCCTAAATGTGGCAGTTTATAGTATATAGCAAATGACGATGCATTCTTACATAACCTTTCCCCTCTGGTACTATGACCTAACTTTGGCATCATTATGTCTCAGGTGTAAATACCCATTGAACAAAAACAATTAAAAAGAAAAACTGCACTCCTAAGTGAGAGGCAAAAGTACAAGACTGATCTGTAAGGCATCGATCAGTCACAGTAGACAGTGAAAATCCTACTTATTGGCATCCAGGAGGAGAGGAGGAAAGGAGTTATTTCTAGTATGAGTTTGAATGAAAACTCACCTAACACCAGCTAAGCTTTCTCGTGTTATAACATGGAAAGATATCTACTTGAACATCCTCTCTGAAATAATATTAAAGAGAGCAGAGGAATAAAGAGACTTACAGATCTCCAAAAGCAACCTAACTACTGCATTTCCATTATTCTTAACCTCTCTAGTCTAAATCAGTCTTGAATGATTAAAGGTTAATGCATATCTATTTGGTGGTAAAGTCCAAATTTCTCAGCCTGGTAATCAAGGCCCTCCTTAATATGTCACCCATCTATTTCTGTAACATACTCAATTCAACAAATATTTATTAATTGCAAGTATGTGCAAGGCTTTGTGTTGGGCTTGGTGGAGAAGACAAAGATGAAAAAGATGATTCTTCCCTTCTGGAGTTTTCCTATGAAAGTCTATCTGCTTAATGTCTGTGTCTGCTTAGATTATTCCCTCAGCTGAAAGATTTTCCTCTTCTTTTTGCTTATCCAAACCTAGGCTTATCTCCAGCCACACTTCTATCAGGTTTTCCAGAACCATTGCTGTCCACAAAGCACTGCAGCTTCCTCCTCTAAATAGTAGCCTTTTCTGTTTCTTTAATGATGTACTTGAACATTTAATACCTTAAACTGCTTTGCTTTTTATGTGTAATAAGCTTGTAATCCCAACTACATTACTAGCTCTTGAAGAATATAATGTGGTCTATATTTTTTAAAAAACCTTTCCCTCCATGCCCATAACAGTATGGTGTATATAAGAGATAATCAGTACATTATAACTTGGTTGAACATATGGGTAAAACTGAAGATTTGGAGGCCATAAGTAGGGACAGATCCTGGTTAGAAAGACCTGGTTCCTAGCACCGGAGATTCAGTCTATAGAGACCCACCTCTAAAGAGGTAGAAAATAGACAGCAGATAAATGAGTACAGGCAGGGATAGAAAAGCAGAACAAAATAAGAAGAGCAATCTAGAAAGAGACATTCAAAAACAGTCATGCATTGCTTAACGATGAGGATACCTTAAATGAATCCTTGGGCAATTCTGTCATTGTGCAAACATCATAGAATGTACTTACCAAACCTAGATGGTATAGTCTACTGTACACCTAGGCTATCTGGTATAGTCCATCGCTCCTAGACTACAAACACATACAGCATGTTACTGTACTGAATACTGTAGGCAATGGCAACACAACGGTAAGTATTTGTGTAATTTGTTTAAACATATTTAAACACAGACAGTGTACAGAAAAAATACGGTCCTGTACTCTTATAGGACCACCATCATATATGTGGGCCATCATTGACTTAAATGTCATTAAGTGGTGCATGACTGTATAAGAAGACCTTGGTTAAGAAAAGATAGGAAGTCAGTAACAGAAACTGGGGGAGGACTGGGTGGGTACTGACTCTTTGGAAAAAGTTTGAAACACAGTTATCAGAACTTGAAGAGCAGGAAAGGGCCAGTTGGTCAAAGTTTGGTCTCAATTCAAATCCTGACCTTAAACAGAGAGAATTTAAAGCACATTCATAACTAGCCTGATGCTCATTAAATCCCATTACCTTAGGTTAGGCTGAATTCCACAGCCTGCAGGTAGAAAGTCAAGTGGCTCTTACTGCCAGGAAAGAAGAATCTGGGCAAGGTCCACAATCTCAAAAGCTACAGTCAGTCCAAATATGTCAGACAGAACTCTATCAGTCAGGGTTTAATCTAATGTGCTGGTTTATGTGAAGCAGACATACATACCGCTGAGGAAGCGAGGACTGATTTTGCAGTCCCATCAGGAACATATGCTAGCTATTCTTGTCTTGGGTCTAATTTTCATGGTAGATAGTATTAATCTTTCATTGCTCAGTTGCTGTAGCAAGCTGGAGAAGTACAGTCATTACTCAGTATCTGAGAGAGATTAGTTCCAGGACCCCCTACAGATACCAAAATCCTCAGATGCCCAAGTCCCTTATATAAAATGGTGTAATCCCTGCACATATCCTCCCACATACCTGAAACAATCTCTAGATTACTTATGTTACCTTATACAATGTAAATACTATGTAAATAGTTGTTACATGGCATTGTTTAGGAAATAATCACATGGAAAAAGTCTGTACATGTTCAGTACAGACACAACCAGCCATTTTTTTGTGTGAATTTTTTTTTTCTACTGTCGATTGAATCTACAGATGCAGAACTTGCAGATACAGACAGCAGACTATATTTCTATGCGATTCAGTAATGACGTAGACTGGCATTTCTTCCCCAGGGTAAAGAATATTCAGTCAGAAAAGTAGATCTTTTTGAGATAATTATTCATACTGCCATTGACACTTCTTTAGAAAAGGCAGCCCAATGAGAAACCAGCTATCTGGTAGGGCTAGATTCCTCACTAAAGAGAGGCTGGGTCTTTGATTGGGCTTTCGATCCTAAGCAACAATAAGCAGCAGGTTGAGTTCCTTTTATGGAGTATTAGGAGATGGAGTTATACAAGAATCTTGACATTTCACTATCTTGCCCCATCAGGACTATACATCACTCGGAGGGTTCAATGGAAATTGTTTTCTACCAACATTAAAAGTTATTTGGGAGCTTTTAAGACACAGCAAATATATTTCTTTAAGAGAAGTTTATTTGCTTGTTTAAGAGAGCTGCACTTTATATATAGTGCTGATATAAACTGGTGCACAGGATCCTCTAAAACTGTTTATATCCACAGTAAAATACATTTTTGTGATACTCATACAACAGAGTTAGTCCAGAGCCCAGGGCTTTGTGGACTCTGCTTATATCCCAGCCTCTGTGGCTGTTACTCCTTTTCACCAGGTCTTAGGCCTTCCTCACCACCCATCCTGGCTTCAGTCAACAGTCTGCCGGTTCTATAGAGACGCAATTGCCTATTCATTTCTCTGAAATGCCTGGACACCATTTTGGGTAGGTATGGAAAGCCAGACTCATACGCCCACAGCATAGTTCTAGTTAATGTTCCCTCTGATTTACCTGAGTTTTATCTTTTTACATGTATAATTTCTCATCTTTTATTCCTGGTATCTAGCAGTTGGATACCTTCTTGGGCAAAGGTATATCATCTCTGATATAATTACACAATAATTGTATTTATTTTTATTATTGCATCATCCCTAATTGATACTTATTATATTCTAGTAGCCTTGAAGGTGAATGGCTTCAATTATATAGCAGTAAAATAATAAAGTTTAAAAAACTGTCAACTAGAATCCATCTAGACCAACTTCCTCATTGACAGATGAGAAAATTTAGCGGAAGAAAATGACTTGCCAAGGATGGAACAACCAGAATTTAAGTCTTCTAGCCCTTAAGCAAATATCTGAAGGCATGTCAAATGAAGAAATGATAAGTTTTATTGCTAGGGTCTAGAAATCAGACTGGAACCAATGGGTAGAAGTTACAAGAAAGTGAGGCAAATTTTAGTTATAAATTGTTAACAAACAGCTAATTGAATGAGGATGAGCCTCTCAAGAAGTGGTCAGTATTCTGTCTTCAGACTCTCAGAGACATTTGAACAAATGTAAAACAACTACTTGTCAGGGATAAGAGAAGTGATTTCTTGGCCTGAATTACAGATTTGATGACCTCTCTCCTTTATTTCAAATTTGAGAATCCAAGAGTTGCAATGTAAGGCACTGCATTCTGGTAGGCTTGAACTAATGATCTTTATGCAGTTATAGCACTTAAACCCCACCCCACATTAGGCTACAGTTTGCCTCTGCTGCCTTGAATGAGTCATGTATCATAGAGTCAATCTTTTCTACCAGGAATAAGGATCTAGGAAGGGTAGGGGAATGAGGAAAACTTCAACACTTTCCAAGTATGTGGATCAAAGAATGAGCAGGATTTTTAAGAGAGGGTATTCATATTAAGCAGTGCGTTTTAAAGAAAAGAAGAACTATTGCAATCTCTGCTATTTGTCTTAAACAAAGAGCTTAAGCTGAAAATAATAAAACTATCCTGAGATATAAAACTTAGAAGCAAATGGAGGTACACACACACACACACACACACACACACACACACACACACAAATAAAGCTTCAGAAGGGTAATGTCATCTTGGCTGTGTTCCAGTTCACAAATTCAGTATAAATCTATATAATGCTTCTGAAGAAATGTGAGTGCAGTAGTCCCAAAAGAGGGTATTCTTGGTACACATATCTATTTCCATTTGATTCAATGCAAAGTTTTAATACATGGAGGACAGCACATCATTCCAGTTCTGATGCAGGGTCCAACAGTCTGGCCAAAGATAATCCCTTTCAGAGCTCATCCATAAATGCTAGGCTTATCTTTCACTATGCCCCAAATCAAAATGAGGTACAACCTCTCAATAAGGCTGGGACAGAGTAATTGATGTGAAAATTGTTTTAAAGGTGTTAGAAGAATGTTTTCTTAAACAAACCATACAGCAAAACAGAAACAAAAGAAAAGTATCCCTTTAAAAACCCCAGGTATAAGAGAAAAAAGAAACAGGATGGAAAAGAATATATTTAAAAAGCTGAGTCTCAACTATTGTTGCTGGAGAAAAGGTGAGCCGAGAGAAAGAGGAGGGAGCCCATCTGTGAAGGTAATTGGGAAATACTACTGGAGAGATCTTCTCATTAACAAAAAGGAAAGCTCAAGGAACATGAAAACTCAATTCAGCAAGTGGCACAAATACAACCTCTAAGCCATTACTCTCCTCTTTTACTTCTCTAAAAAAATCCCTAAATGGAACCTATGATAGATAGATCATCTTTCTGATAAGAAATTCACTCAGTGTTTTATGAAGATTCTAATAATAATCGCAGACTTGGAAAGGACCTTAGATGAAGTCAAATCCAACGTACCTCTTTTAAAAGATAAAGAAACTTAAGCCCAGAGGTTCTTGTTTTTAGTCGTTTGGCAAAGGAACTTCAACTCAAATCTCCCATTAAACAGGCTAGAACTCTTTCTGGTCTATAGGCAACCTTGAAATTAGGAGAGCTGGAATAAGAATTGCACTCTTGCCTAAGCAGAATAAGAAAAGGGGCAATGCCATACGAAAAGTCCATAAAAAGTTCAACAGCTGTTCACTATTCTTAATTATATGGTGACAGACTCAACTAATCAAGCCCTCTCTTCCTTACATGTCCTACATACGAGCTAACAAATTATGTATACTCAATACATGTTAAGACTTCAACTGCTTCAAAGTATAACACAACCTTAAACATGTTTCCTAAGTCCCCGGCACCAGTGAATTTGTAGTTTTATAAATATCATGGTGAACAAGAAATGCTGTCTTGTCACATTCAAGCCAAATAACAGCTGGACTTTAAAAATAAAATTTTGAAGGCATTTGCCTTTTATATTTTTAATTTCTGTTTTCCTTGCCTATGGTTTTGTCATATGATTTTGATGAGTGGTTAATACACATCCACAGCTGCCTCTTTTGGTGACCTTTTCCTCACTGTCTCCAGGCTCAGGGCTATGAAGCATGTCTACAAGTTGCTTACTAAGTGATACTGTCATTTTCATGGCTGACAGACATTTTTCTGGGAAGCCTGGTGGAAGCAGGGCCTCATCTTCCGGGTTGGCTTACTTTCGTCACTTCAGAAGCCCCACAGGAGGATGGGGTAGATGTGGAGGGAGGGCATAGCCCCTTAAAATTGCTGTTTCAAAGCCAGAGGAAACCTGTCTGGACTGAGGGAGAAGACATCTGGGCCAGAGGCACAGTAGTTACCTATCAACTCAGCCCCGCTAAGGAGCTCTCACTCCGAATCCTCTATAGAGCACAAAGAAGTCCTGATCTTCTTAGCGCTTTTCTCCATGATAATTATGTGTGTACATATTTCCCTTTTAATCTTCTGTCTTTCCTCACTAGACCATATGTTTAAAGAGGTCAAGGACATCTCTGCTTTGCTTCCCATCGTTTGTTCTAAGTCTAGTTTAGGGGCTGGCACATGGTAGGCACTCAAGAAATGTTGGCTGGTTGTTTTTTTAGACCAAAGACTAAGTGAAGGAGCAAATAATTTTTTTAGTTATTCTGATACTTTAGTTTCTTCTTAATCTTACTGTTAAGGGAAATATGAAGGAACAAAGTAGAGAAAGTATCATGTGTACCTGTTATCTACTCTGACTTTAATATGAAGTGTAACTCCAGCAGACTTTGCAATCAGCTCAGCCTTGAACAGATGCCAGGATACATCCTTAAGTCAGCAGAAGGCTGCTACCCATGCTAGCAGTCCTCACAGAAGCACTGCACTTCGGTCGGTATTAGAACAGGTAACTTGACTCCATTCATGAACCCCCAAAAGCACATGAGGTCTCAATGGCAACTTCTGGGCAAGCTTCTGAAGGGAGGTTTTCACATGCTCCTTAAGCTCCTGGGCCACTACAGCCCTTCTACGATGACACTCATCAGGCACTGCTGCTATGTGTGACGGAGTAACATGAGAGCTGGCATATGGCATGACTTGCTATATTTAGGGCAGAGGAAATGGGCTGTACTGAGGAAGGTCACAAGGAGTTTGTTCAGAAAAAAGAAGGGACCATGTGTTTCTACATATACAGTAGGGGGCAGTATGGCAGGCTGCTTGAGAGAATCTCAGCTCTAACCTTAATATGTGGCTCATAGTGAGTAATTTAATTATTCTCAGCCTCAGTTTTCTCACCTGTAAAACGGAAAAAGTAATACCTTCTTCACAATGTGTATAAGGATTAAATAAGAAAATGGGGGTAAAAAGCTTAACATATTCTCTAGTATATAAACGCTTGATAAAAATGTTTTCTAAAAACAAAACAACCAGGGAAATTGGTTTGAATCTAGACAATCTAGGCATTGAATAGAATATCCAAAAATATTTATATACAGTATGTTTCTCTAGAGTTAAATTTTTAACTTTTTCCTTTTATATAGTTAATAACTCAGACCATGATTTTTAACTTACCAAGCACATGATATCACTAACTAGATAATGACATTACAGAGAGATAACTGACTATATTTACACCAAATATGCAGTTAAGGAAGCAAATGAAAAAAGGTGAATGACAAATTGAGAAAAGTCTTTGACAGCACAGGTAAGGTGATAGAGCTCTGTAACGACCAGTCTGTTGTCAAATAAACAGACTGAATACTCCAAAGTAATGAAAAATATTTATTTCATTACATATGGTCAACAATTTAGGTACTCTACAGTACCGTCTCCCAATAAAATTGAGATGGGCCAGATCTGAAGTGCTTCCACACAGGCTTTTAGATCAGCCACAATTTCTGTGTTGCAGTCAGATGGTTAACTGTGTAAGTAACATCATTTGGACTTCCTGGCTTCCTAGGTAGAGGAACCTCAACCCTTATCAGTGGAAAACCTGCACTTTTAAGTGCCTATGAAAATATCGGGCTGTTGATGGACATTCTTCAAGGAAGACAGCAAGCATATTTTGAGTCCTCTTTATGCCTCCCTTCCTACCTATCTTCCCTCTTCCTTGTTCCTTTCTTTCCTTTCTCTTCTCTTCCCCTCCCTCCCTCCCTCTTTACTCCCATATACACATACACATCCTAATCAGAATTTATTTTAACACCTTGTCTCCCAAACTATCATCAAACATTAGTCTTTCCTACTAGTATGAAAAATTATCATTCTGAAAACTTTCTGAAGGGCTTCCTAATGTCTAATACTACTCATCTCTGAGTCCTCATTCCAGGGATTTCTGGGCTGCCTGGGATGGCCCCAGGCTCTCACTAGAAGCCATGCCCAGTTTAGATGCTGCTATGAAGTGTCTTCATGTGTTTTCAAGGGATTAGGGTCCTGGAAGAAACCCTGCCAGTTAAAGGGATACTAGTGAGATTCTTCCCCTTAAGCTAAAGAAGGACTTTAGCTGGGACCTGAGATGGGTGAAGTATCATGTTACTCTGAAGAGAACAAATTAATCTTCCCTGACTGGTGGGACAGATTCTGCCAAAGGAACAGCTAACGGGAAAACCAGTCTCTACTCTGTGATGACACAGTAAATAACCAGGCAACATTACTACTGAAGTGCTGACCTAACCCATAAATTGTACCCAGACTCTGGGGAGCAATTTCTGCTGATGTGCTGCTGTGCATTTAAAACAAACAAACAAAAAGGGAAGAGAAGTGAACAGGCATTGATATTGGTGTGGGTAAATATTCTGAGAGGAAGGCTGGTCTTTCTACCCAGACTTCTGAAAGATGTTAGTAATGGTTACTGCATAGGCACAGACTGGGCCTTCCCCAAGCAATTATTAAGTTTATGCTAAAACTGCTGCAAACTATCATTTAATCCCCAAAATGGTTTGATTGTACCTGGGAATCACTTGATTTGGATATGCTAAATACTCTGATTTGATCATTCCACAATGTATATATGTATCAAAATCACTTTATACCCCATAAATGTATACAATTATTACTTGTCAATGAAAGATAAAATAATGTTTAAAAGTCCTCCTTTGTATGTTTTCCCTTTTTAAATGCAAATGCAGTGAGATGGATGAAACACAGAATTCTGCTGTTCATTGAAATGTAGAGGATCCTTTCATTTTAAAACTTTGATGGTAACTTGAAGTACTTGGATTGCTAAGTATTCAGTAATGTAAGATCTAGCTGCTTCTTAAAGTCTTCTACTATAATGCACAACATAACATACGTAGTTAAATAGTAACATTTCCTTTGCTTTGCCTAAGAAATCTAGCTGATGACTCCTATGAAAAACTATAAAGATCCTATATCTAGCTCAGACACACCTTTGGAAACACATGGAGCAGCAGAAAAGAGCTAGAGAAAAGCCACTCACCCTCTGCATCTTCTGGCCGAGTAAGGTCGATGACACCTGGGCCCAGTTTTCCATCTTCATTTGACTTTCCCGTTAACTGGGGTCCCAGATTCTCAAAGCGCGTTCTTTCCTAGAGGAACAAATAATCAGAGGTTTATTCTAGTTTCCAAAACAGCCACCATTTCCTTCCAGTTTCTATCTTACTTAATGGGCAAAAGGTGAATTCAAAAATATTATTTCTGACCAACATGGACTCTGAAAATCTTTCAGGAAGATTCCGTTGAAAGCTGTTTGTGACACGGACAGCCCTTACAGCATCTAGACCACAGTACCTGTAGGGAAAGGAAACCTGTGACAGGGAACCTGCCAGAGCTTCTGTGCATATCTTCGCTCTGTTGGATTTGCTCCAGTAATCTAAAAAGAACGCAATAGAGAGGGTTGAGCCAACAATGCAAAAACCTGAAAGAGCAGTTCCTATTGAAATAAACGGCTAAATTTAATGGGAGAGGAATTTTCTCATTTAGAGATCATAGTTTACATTGGCATTCCTGGGGAAATACAAATCAGAATTTTATGCACAAGGATTTCAAAAACAAGTATTTCAAAGCAGGCCAACCAGATAACGATTGATACTACTATTTTGTCTCAGAATTTCAACAGTGATTTTCTGGGAACTAAAAAGGAGGACATCACTCCTAGCCAGCCACGGTGCCAGCAAAGTTAAATACCCCTGCTGCTTTAGGAGGGAAAACCCAGAGCTGTTTTACTTGTTCACCAGTTCTTCTAGGAGTAGGAGTCTGAAGCATCATAGTGAACACTCCCTCTGCAGCTCTCCGGATCAGTAGCAGAGGAGCTCATTGACCATCATTAATATGGTGTTCTTGTCTGCAGAAACACAGCGCATGTCCCCCTCTCGTCTCTTTACTACTCTCCTGACTCAAACTTGGCTTTGTGTTGTGCTTATGAATGAATGAAACCTTGTTGTTCATTACTATGAAACAATATTAAATGTCATGTCAGCTTGAATTTACAGACATGAAATAGCAGCTTCCAGCTCCGGGAATGGTTTCTGCATGTTATACTTAATGCATTATGCAGCAGTAGAGTGCTGATTGCTGTTCAGTCTATTGTTCAATGACCTAGTTCTGTACTGAGCATGTTCGGCATTAGATGGAAACACTCTGAGTGTTCTCTTCTGTAAGATGTTTAGAAACTTGGAAATATTCTTAAAGAGCAAACATACAATTACTTGATAGAGGCTGTGCCTCATTTGTACAGCCTGACTACATTTATGCTTTCTAATATGATTATTTTTGAATATCATTATATTTCTATAATTAATTCCCATCAGTCAAATTGTGCAGGAAGTCTTCCAGTTCCCCTTCATCATGGAATATGTTGAAATCTGTGTTGGAAGAAAACACAGCATAAACCTTGCTTTAATCTACGCCATTTCTATGAAAGATTTGCAACAAAAATTACAATCACGAATTTCCCTAACTGGGTAATATACTCACTAGTTTAAATAGCAGTATGTGGGGAAACCTCTGATATATGACACTTATAAAAAACAGAATGAAAACAAAAACCAAATTAAGTGCGGTTCCCTAATATCTTCTTATGTGAAAACACTGGTGCACAAGAACAAATTAACCCAGATGCAGAACACAACAAAAAGCAACTATAAGCCTTGTGGGAGCTTCACACACAGTCAGGGAAAGGACAGCTGCTTTTAATCAGCCAATTTCTATTTTTGAGTAGCACTTTGGTTGTCACGATGTAAAGAAAAAGAATTAAAGTGGAGATGAGTAGTACCAGGGAAAGCAAAATATTCAACCTTTGTTTTATCACATTGTTTCGCATTTCAAATATTTGCATGTGAATGCTTTCCCTATGTTAAATGCAAAAGGAGTTTTGATGTGACACCTGCAATCTTCTTGGAAGAACAACCTTTAACTGTATTTTCATAGGGGGAAAAACAACTTTCTCTGAAAATCAACAGACCGTGCTATCTATCGATATGCATATTTCAAGTATCTTTCTAGTCACTCATTCTCTTTGATTTTACTGGAAAATATTCTCAGTAAAAAAATAAAATAAAATAAAGTTCCTGAAAGAATATCAATATTTTGACAAGGAAGGAGAAGAGGGAAAATTACATGCCATGGTTTGTAAAATCCTAAGACAACAAAGCTTACATGATGATAATATCTTTTCTTTTATAAAAAATGAAGTGCACTCACAATTCAGTAGTATCAGCTTGTTTTTAATCATAACAAAAAACATTCAGAACATTCAACAACACATTCACAGTGTCTTTGAAGTCATACATTTTTCTGACTTCATTGAAAAAAAAATCTGCAGAGATACTTTCCCTTTAAAATGTCAATATTTTGACAGAGTAGAAGTCAAGGAAGAATATCCCATGAAACACTTGTTAAATAGGAAGAAAATAAATCAATGATAGAAATTGTTTTGGGCAGTGGGTTGCATTTTAGATTTGGTAATATTAAGCACTTGTGTTTGAGATTAAAGAAGGACCCTGCAAAGCCATGCCCTTTCATATAAATTTCCACCTAGTCTCCCAGAAGATTTCCTTCTTTTCTTCAAAGAATAGCTTAGAATATTTATTTGCCAGCCACATAACCATAAGATAAGAGGGCCTGATGTCTACAAGTTACGTCTGGGCAGCTGAGCTAAGCAAAGATTTTACCAGTGAGGTTGAACATGAGCCTAGTAAATACAGGATGTGGATGTGGGCACAGAGAGAAGTATAAAGATACTTTGGTTCCAATAAGCTTAAACTTCTGCCATTAAGTACCCATGAGCATGCCCCTATATGGAACAAATATAGACTGTGGGTGGCAAGTTCTTAAGTCCAAATTTCCACACACTTGAACTAGCTCTCACCATGTACATAGCTCCCAAGTAAGATATGTTGGAGATATAAGCAAAATACCTCCATGCTAATTTAATCCCACCCCTTCCAGGAAAATTGCCCCATCTTCATGTTGACAGTGGATTTTACATGCAGCAATGTGATCAGACACTTACTTACGCATTGTCAGTCACAAACAGGCAGGCAACATAAAAGTTATTGAAAAAAAATTAAAGTCAGCTTTGCTGTGTTGTAGGACTGTTGGCTCTCTAAGTGCTTTGAAATTATGATGTATGAAGTAGATGTTGCATATTAAATAAAGATATTTAAATGATAAAGCCCCCTTTAGTGGGAGCTGATGAATGTTAAATGTTACAAGCCACAAGCCAGTAGCATCCATCATCTTCACATATTATCAGAGTCAATGACGGGGCAGCCTCACTGATGACAGATAGACTGCTGCATTATTATCCCTTATTTCCAGAGTCACTGAACAAACCATTCAACTCTTCGGGCATTATTTTTAACTTTGCTTTAAATTAGCAACTTTTCCCTCCCTACCATGGCAAGATTGATCAATTTTGTCTTTGCATGGGTGGAGAGAGAGGATGAATTTGGGGTAACTAAAAGAACAGAGGTTTGTTTTCATCTAGGAAAAAAATCAACTTCCTCTTACTGGTATCAAATGTAAAATTGTGATCTGGGGAAAGAACAGCAATGAAACAGCAAGCACACAATAATGGCTTTTCTTTGCACTTAGATAAAAGCCGAATTTTTGATGTGCACAGTATATTTTAATAAAATTTTATATACTATGTTTTATACACTTATTGGCTATTCCATAATAATGTGTGTGCTAACAGTAAAATTGCTCTTAAATTTATGTGTGTTATTTATACGTTCCCACGTAACAATGCTTTTTGTTGTAAAAAATATTCTGTTTATTAATGTAACTTTACAACCACTGCATCCAAGATCCGTGGTAAATTAATGACATTTTTATTATTTTATAGTGTCATTAAATTTTTACTGATCACTCCATCAAACAGAGGCAGTAAAGGCCATAATGTAAACTGGGACACTTAGATCAGGCAGCAGGAAGACATTCCATATAGTCTGAAGAAAACTGCTAGCAATAAATGATATTTATACCATCTTTAAGCATGTGAGAATACTTGGATAAGTTTGGCAAAACTGTTTCAGTAGTAGAGTGGATTGTGTACTTAAATAACAGTTTGCTTGCCAGAGAGACAAGTCTTTTTCAAACCATATGCGAAGTGACTGATTGCAGCCATCTCCTGAAAAACAACATGTGAAATGTAATGATGTGCTGGGTCCCTCCCTTCTGCATTACCAAGACTGACCAGCATGTACCAGGCCTCAAATTATTTCAACATGGTCCTCTTTGCCACAAACTGAAGTGGAAAATGGCACACACTGAGAGAGGTTTTTTGTTTGCTGCTTTACAAACAAATATATTTCATTTAAGTACACATGTCTGGTCAATGATGTGGTATATTTCATTCCAATGGTCTGAATGAGAGGTACTTTACCAACCTTTATTCAAAAGCTCATTTCTAAGGGGTGTCTGAATATGGGGGATCATTCACGGCAGCCATGGAACATACAACTAATGGGCCATTACCTATAGCATAGTTAAAACAGGTAAAAAATGATTATCTCATGTTATTTTTATGTGTAAAATGCATGATAATTATGATACTCTCTACATTGACTCTCTTAAATAAACCTAAATGTGTGTTATTAACTAATTGCCAAATATTCTATTTATGTATATATAGAAGAGCAAATAAATTCTATGCTCATATAATTATGGATTTAGAAACACCTAATTTCTACATGGGCATTCTGGTATGATTCTTTCTTAGGTAAATAAGGATTTTGTTGTTGCATCCTAAAATACATATTTAAATATTAAAGACTTAAAAATCTTTCAAATGTGTAATGATAAGGAATTTTGCAGGGAAGGTTAATACAGCCCCACTAATCATGTTTTGTATGTATTCCTAAAGCAGAATTTTCTAAGAAAAATAACAAATATATGTATTATGAATATAAGTTCTCTAAGGCCATGACAATATTCTGAGATAATATCTTATCCTCAGAGTTTCAGCTATGTCTAGGTTATTGAGTGTAAGCTAAATAAGTCTTGTCATTTTCATCCTAGCTCTTAGCTTCCATTTTTATGAACGTTTGATTTCCATTTTGTATTTTGATGTATTTCCAAAACTCTTTCCTAAACTGAAAGTAAAGATTCCCCTGCAAAAGCAGCTTTCTCTTTACCCAGCTTCCCCTCCTTTCCTGTATTCACATCAGTGCAGAGGAGTCAGTGTGATTTGTCTCACTGCTTTTCTTGCCCTTCTCTGTCCAGGCAATCATCCAGGATTGCTGATTTTTCTTCCACATAGCCTATTGCCCTTGTCCCTCTCTCAATGTCATCCTGCCATCACTAACTACCCCAGCACATGTCTTCATGCCCACACACCTAGCTCACTGCTGCAGCCTCCTTTCTGATCTGCCTGATCCTTGGCACTGTCCTCCCCAGTCCTTCGACTCACACTCTTCACAGAGTTCTACTTCATGTCTCTGATTCAAAACCTTCCATAGCTTCCCATGTCTATTGCATTTCCTCCAAGCTCCTCTACATGGTTTTCAAGATCTTTCATACACTGCTCCCCACACACCTTTTTAAACTCAATTTCCTACAGTTGTCCTGTCACATATCCTCTGGTTGGGGTGGGCAGTGACTTGCCTTCCAATAATAATACCACGATCATCCTTCCTTCTTGCTTCTTCTTTGCCAAATCCTATTCATATGGAAAAACTCAAGTTTTCCATGAACTCTGTAAACTCTCTGATCTACCTACCCTCTGATATACGAA
Organism: Papio anubis; assembly: GCF_008728515.1. Taxonomy (NCBI): domain Eukaryota; kingdom Metazoa; phylum Chordata; class Mammalia; order Primates; family Cercopithecidae; genus Papio; species Papio anubis. The sequence goes on from NC_044987.1 coordinate 75,359,946, forward strand.
AAGTCTTAGTTTTGCCTACATAATTAGCCCCTAGTTACGTACTATGTTAAAGAATTGGATTTTTGGTTCATGCATACCACCAAGTCTCCCTCGACAACATCAAAAGATTTTTCAAGCCAGAGATTGTATCTTAGACCTTTTCTATATATCTTACAGAGCATTTAGTATTAGTGTCCATAAATACTTGCACGTTTATATAAGGCCACATAACTAATCTAGCCACATAAATAAAAAACATGCTGCACAAGTATCTAAAAGGGGAATAATAATCAAAACAAGGAAATTCAGAAAATACCTTAAATATTTTATAAAAGAGGTAAATAAGTAATCTTAGAAGAGCACAATAGAAAAATGCAATTTGATCATATAATTTCATGCGAAAAAGAGATTTTGAGTATAACTTGGAATTTTTGCAGATTAATACAATCCATCTTTGCAAAGTCTTTGCAAAACTCTGGCAAAAGAAGATACTACATATCAGAAACGCTTGGCTTAAAAAGCAGTACACATTTCAAAATAAAAGGTTCTGTTTTGTTTTGAAAGCAAGGCAATGTTAAGTATAATGCTAAGAGATATTCTGTCTCTTACTCTGAACGACTTTCTTTAATTCCTTGTTCTATACATATCTTGCCATGCTGTGATTCTCCAGAAACATCACTTCACCACACATGTGGTTTCCTTTTTGACTTAACAAACACTATCATTTTGTTATACTTCATTTTATATCCTTTATTATGCATTTAGTAATTTAATGAATGGTCAAAAATGTAGGCTTTACACTGGAAAGCAACCACATGTCCAAAAGGTGATTATATTTTGAGGGAATTATTTTAGAGGCATTGGACTTACTTTCCTAGTGACATTGTGATGCTTCTAGAGTAAGTAATCATGATAATATAGACTTTGGCTGGATGAAATGAGGTTCATTATTGAATCTCGTTTTTAAATAATACTTTTTCAGCTAAAACTATTAATTTGTCTAGCTTCTCATACATTTTTAACATCAAAATTTTGCTAGCACTTAAGAATTAGTTAAGGACTAACTGCTGTTTTCCAATTGTGTTTGCCATCACAGCATAAATAGATCTATTGGTGTAGAAGCAGGGAAGAATGCCACACACTGATCATTTACAATGTGCAGAGCCCTTTCCATTGAGTACTTCCTTTAATCTCATGCCAATACTACAAAGAAAATACTATTGTTATCAACCAGAAGAAGGTGAGGTTCAAAACTAATTTTTATATGGGTTAAGTCATTTAATCAAAATTTAGATAGGTATTTGTACTGAGGTGAATTTTGAATAATAACTCTACAATTACCATGTGTTCTCTCTGAGCCTGTTCCCATATTTGTGAAATGGAATAGACAATGCTCATGCTGTAAGGGCTTAATGATTAAATGAGAGATTATACATGTGAGTGCTTTGCAAAAATACAGCAACTCATAAAATATCCACTTCTGTTAAAGATATTATTTAGTGTTTGCTAAGTATCTCAAAACTAAACAACAGTGAAGACAGTGCCCTTATCCAAAGGTCAACATCTTCCGACATTACATAACCAAAGACAGCTTATTCTCCCTCCCTTCTCCCCTCCCTTCCTTCCTCCTCCTCCCTCCCTCCCTCCCTCTTCCTTCCCTTCCTTCTTCCTTCCTTCCTCTTCTTCTTCATCTGTTCACCGACATCTGCTGGCATGATTTTTGCCTTTACTCCGTAACCTCTTGCCTCCTGTTCAAGCGATTCTCCCACTTCAGCCTCCCTGTGCACACCACTACACCTTGCCACTTTATTTTTGTCGGGTTTCACCATGCCATTAGGCTGTCTGAACTCCTGACCTTGTCTGCCTGTTCTTCAGCTCTCCCCAAAGTGCTGGGATTACAGGCGTGAGCCACTGCGCCCAGCCAATGCTTTCCATTTTATCTTGGATGCTAAGTAACTCAGAAGTAAATTTAAATCTCAACTTTAGTAACCATGTAGGAGCTGGATAATTATTCACTACTTTTAAGCACTCAAGTCTTCCTTCACTTGTATGGTAAGAACCAAACTTCTCTGCAAAGTATGTATGTCTTTTTATGATCTGGCTCCTGCTCCCTCATCAGCTTCATGTCTTATTCACTCTAGTTTATACTCTCTGTTACAATAAAATGGAATTTCTTGGAGCTCCCTGAACTAGCTATGATATTCCATAACCCTATATATTTCTGAATACCACTTTTTCTTTCTAATTATGATGTCTTCCCTTCCAGATGACATCATAATTAGTCCTTTCTAAGCCTAATTAAAACATCTGCTCTGGACAAAATCCTTTGTTGACTTACTTCCACCAGCCCTGGAAAGAATCTATCATCCCCTTTCCTCTAACACCCCATCTTTTGTTTTGTCACCACATTTATAGAAAAATGTATTGCAATTATTGGTTTCTATGTCTGTTTACAGGTCTCCTCAACTTGCTCCTCAAGGTACAGTATCCATGTCTTATTATCTCTATAACATAAGTACCTCCCACAATGTTGCACATACTAGGCTCTTTGGTTGTTAAATCTTGGTAATGTTGGTAAAATTGCTTCTCTTTCTTCTTTCATTTTAATTTTACTTTTAAATAAAATACAACTATTTTCAGATCCTATTTAGAGCAGTGAAATATAAATAACTAAAGACAGATAAATACAAAGGAAGGTGTGTAAGTCAGTTAAACAACAGAGTGATCTCCTGGTCAGGGTTGGCCCAGAGCTGTGATACAGAAAATCTGCCTTATTATTATTACTAGAAAGGGCTCTCCAAGAAGAATTTTCCCTAAAATCTGAACCATCTCCACAAAAAATATCCTGACACATCTCTTACATTGCTTAGCAATTCACCATTAGCAACTCATTCTTTGAATTAATTAAAAAGGCCAATCTCTTACAAAAGGGCAATAGAATAAACTGTTACAACAGAATTATATTAATTTCAGTTTAATTCCTCCTGAGAAACAAGAGCATTCCTAGGGAAGATAATCCTGGTAAAGCCAAGCAAACAAAGACATTGGTCAAGGGAGAACCTTAGGCACTGTAATCACAATGAGACAACGTCACAAGATTTGGAAATATTCAAGCTGAGTAAAGATGGTTGTTAGGGGCTGAATTGTGTTTCCCCATAATTCATAGGTACCCCTAGTACTTCAGAATGTGACTGTATTTGTAGATGGGGCCTTTAAAGCAGTGGTTAAGTTAAAATGAGGTTCTAATGGTGGGTCCTAATCCAACTCGACTGGTGTACTTGTATGAAGGGTACATCTGGACACAAAAAAGGACACCAGAAATGTGTGCACACAGAGGAAAGAGCATGTGAGGACACATCAAGACAGCCTCTAGCTACAAGCCAAAGAGAGAGGCCTCAGAAGAAATGAATCTGCTAACACCTTGATCTTGGACTTCCAGCCTCCAGTACTGTGAGAAAATGAATTTCTGTGGTTTAAGTCTGCAGTCTCTGGTAGTTTATTATGGCAACCCTAACCAACTAATACAATGGCGGCTTCTACCTCTTATGCCATGAAAGGTGCTAGTTGCTTTCCAAAATTATCAAATAATAAAGTAGCATATTTTAGAGATAAGGTCCTATTAGCCTCAGAAACAAGTATCTAGAAACTTCTGTCTTTAGGATCTAGTAGCAGTTCTATCTGTTGACAGCCTTGCCCATCCATCTATATATTTATCTATGATTCTTCAAAAGAATAAGTTATCCTTTAAAGGGAAGGAAGTACTTGACAAAAGTTTTCAAAAACAGGAAGATTTATACTTGAGACAAGAAACAGAATCAATAAAGACTGCTATAAGCTGTTGAGATAAACTCTAAGAATGCTGATCTATGCTACTAGACCATAAGCATTTCGAGGGAGGGAAAGTGTCTCACGACCTGCTCTATGCCCAGCAAGAACTGTGCGCTGCAAGCAGAGAAGCATGAAGCACATGCCTGCTGAAATGAACTAATGTCTGAAGAGCTTCTTATGGAGACGTTTTATGGACCTTTCAAAAACATTCTCCAATGATGTATGACAAGTTTCCCTCAGGATTTGAAGAGTACACCAAACTAAGCGAGTTCTATCTCCACACCCCTGGCAAGGACAGCATCCTAGACATCTCCTGTAACACACATGTAGACTCTTGTCACTGACCATCAGATGATAAATGATACAGTAGCATTAACTCTGAAGATATGAGACCCTTTCAGGCTTGGGAGCCACTGAATTAAATTAGTTTCATCAGGATTATAGTGCTAACTGAACCCCTTTAACCAAATGCTTTCTTTCTCATTCATATGGTTTTAATATGGTTTTAACCAATTGCAAGGTTATTTATAAGTTTGCAACTCCAAAGTAGAGTTATAAAGCGTTCAGATTTAAGTAAATCCAGTTGTGTGGCAGCCTAACTCCTACTTATATGTGGTTTCAACTTTTTATTCGTGTACAGAGGCATGATGCGGATTTGTTCCTGAATATTCTCTGATTAACCATTTGTTTCAGTAAAAAGTTCACAAAAAGTCCCACTGTAAAATTACACAAACTCTTATTAAAACTGAACACATGGTGTAAAAAGTGGAGAATTCTATCTCCACCTAAACCACCACCAAGATACCGTTATTCTAACATGTATCATATGAACAAAGAGTGTCACAATAAAATGAATGACCAGCTAAGCAAATGTCTTTGTCCAAAAAGGTATCTTGGGAATTCTATTAGTTCAAAATCTACGTACTTGATTTGAGGTGCCTGTTTAATTTATAATGTGTACTTTTTAGTATTATTTAGTATTATATTGTGAAACACAGGTGCAGTTTATTCCAGTTGAAAACATCAAAGCTATACGAACCAAGAATAAATATTTTCTTCAGAAATATAGCTTCCATTTCAATTTTAGCTGGAAAACTGATAAGTTTGAAGATTTTTCCCTCAGAAACATAAACACAAAAAGTGGAAAAATGTAAGGTATTGCTACCATGTATTTGTTTTAATATATGAGATATATAAGCATATTGTATTCCTAAGAGCTTTTCCTATAATTTAAAAAAATATGTATGCTGCAAAAATGACATATATTTTAAAAAGAAAAATAGGGAGCATGAGAAAGTTTTAGTACCAGAAGGAAATGTAAAGGCCTCTTCATTCAAAGAGCAATGGGACCAAAGAGGTCTGGACATTTACCACAGTCCTGAAGCCGGCTGGTGACAGATCCAGAACATGCCTCTTAGCTCCAGACTCTCAGTCTCCTGCTCCTTCCACTGAGCTACTCTTACTCTACAAACTATGCTAGTCCCTGTATGATTCATCTGCAAAATGAGGGAGTTAAGTTAACTTATCTCCATGGTTTCTTCCAGTTCTGAAATCTGATGATTCTATGATATTTGACTTACTTTCTCTCTAAGATCTACACTGCAGCACGCATTGATAAAATCACTTTACCATGTCCTAAAAAAATTCTGAGGAATTATTCATCTCAAGAAAAGCACTAAAAACAATGCATTTTTTTCAAACAAGCCTACCAAAGCATGGTCACACTTAGCCAAAAAGCATCTGTTGGCTACTTCTGAAATTCCGTGGCCACCATAGTCAAAAGCAAGAGAAGGGAAGGGACACAAAGGCAAAGGAAGGCAAAGAAAGGATGCAGGGAAAATCAAAGGGAACATATTTTCATCAGAATGTGGCTTAAAGATTCCTCTGTGTCCCTAGTTTGAGACTCATTATGGTGGCACTAGCCCAGAATACATCTCTTTTTGTCTGCAAGTAAAGTAACATAAATGCAAAGACTGCTGCTAAGAAGAGGGACTTTCTTCAGAAGAAAACTGATTAACTCCTTAATGTCAAGATTTTGTATATTCTACTGTTATCCTCCTTCTAGGAAAAAAGAAGCACTAAATAAGGTCAAATGATGTCACAAATGAGTATTCAAATAAAAAATAAAAATAATCCAGGACTATGTCTCATTGTGGAAGAAGCTTTTCTTAAGATTAAATAAAATTAAAATTTAGAAACTGTTTTCATTTCATACAAATTTAAAAAAAGCATTGTGAAATTGAAATTTTTAAAATAAGTTTAAAAGAAGAAGAAAATATTTAGAAACGCTTTTCAAAACAGTACTCCAATATGGCACCATTACAAAAGACAAAAGATAGTGTCCAACTGTGGGGATATGTGTTAATTGTATGGTTTTCCAAAGATGTGGGAGAACTGATATCAATTACAGTATAATTACCATTACTTCCAACAGAGTTAACATGTAGTTACCACAAAATAACATACAATTAACTGGTGTCACATTGCACACCAGACTAAATAAGATACAAATTAAGAATTCCCAAATGTAGCGATAATACTCTCCTATCTCTTAAAAAAGACAATTTAAAAAAAAACAACTTTTCTCTGATAATGTCACAGCATTTTCAGTAATTAGTATAATTATTCAAAGAGGGAAAAACTAAGATATATAAGTTAGAAATCATCATTTTTAGTTATAAGATAAAAAACTGCATAGAGAAGGAGAAGCATATATTAACAAAAATGTTAAATTTAATAAGCTAAAGGTATAGTAAATAAAAATAAATTTCCTTCACATTTCTTTCAGGTCCTGAAAATCAGGCAGCTATATTTTAAAACCAAATTTAAGAATGTTCTTAGTTTTTACTGATACCTAATATTTTTTACTTTATTTATCAAACATGGAACAAGAGCCTGCTTTAGTCGTACTATAGAGAGACACAGAAATGAGTCAGGCTCAGTTCAAGACAGGAATTTAAACCCAATTTTTAGTTCTTTGCTATGTGAAGCAGTAAGTCATGTCTCAATATAAGCAATTTCCTTATCAGGAGGTGAGCTTAAGGGACAAAGAATGTTACGGTTCAGTTTGAAGAAGTAGAATTCCTTGCTGGAATGTCTCAAGTCAGCAACAATAACACAGGATGCCTCCACGTGCTGCATATGAGAGAGGGGCACGTGTGGGAACATGTACATGCTCGCCGCACATCTAGGTTTAATTAGAAGACAACTGAAAATGGCAGAGTGCAATGCTGTGAAGTAGTTGATGGGAGGACAAAGGGAAAGGAGCTGTATTTTAAACACAGCTACAGTGTATCTGCTATATCTGTTTCAAACATCTGGGCTTCTAATTATTTATTGAACTCATGTGTAAGACTTATTTGGGAACACTGCAAGCAGTTATAGAACAGGAACATGCAACTACTTTGTAAAATACTTGCAGGACTGAACTCTTGATAAAATCTTGAACAATATGAGTGAAAACTGCTCTGACATTATTTGAATCAATGTGTGAAAACCATGAAGAGGTTAGCATGCTAAAAATAAATTTTGTACACAGCCTGCTAATTAATGTGGCAGACAATATTTTATTGGGAACTTATATTTTGCATAGTTTTGAAGATTTACTTTATTTCCTACATCTGACTTTTTTTTCTTTTTTTTTCCTTTGTGGTATCCAAAGACTTACTTGAGATTAAATGAGGCTAGACGCATTTGTAAAAGGCTGCACAACTTGTTTGAAGATTACATAAGCATATGCATAGATTCACAAAGCTTTCAGGGCAAGTCTGTTCCCTATGTAGTCAATATTTTCCTTTTTTCTATGAATATGGAGCTCGGGAATAGATGTATTAATTTTGCACCCAGTTCCATGTTTTATTCCATTGAATTCATGAAGCATTTGTTAGGCTCTAAGGGAAACCAAACTGGCTAGGAGGGATGACAACAGAACAATGATGGGTACATTATTATTCCATGTTATTTCCTCTTGTTCCCACATCACTGTTACATTCCTCTGATTATTGCAGTCTCAAAAAATGTGCTGATCACTGTGTGTGTTAGGCAACACTGCAAGACCGAGAAGCTAATATCCCAGATAGAGTACATTATGCATGTGATGTAAATGAGGTATGTGCTCTCCACATATCAGCCGTTTGTCATCAGAGAGCCAGAGAACAGAGCGGATGGGTGCGAGTGCTTTTATTCCCTTCCACTGTTTCCACAATAGTGAAAATAAATAAGTAAATAGAATAAAAATCACCTGTCCTTCACAACTGACCTTAATTGGCACAAACTTGAAATATTTACAGTGTAATGCATATTTTGGGTAGAGCTTTTTGTTTGTTGTCATTGTATTAGGAAAACACAAGGCTTGTCATCTTCACAATCAGAAATTAGAAACTGAAATGCAGCACATTGTAGATCATACCAGCAAGGATAGAGACTGCACCAATTTTATTTCTCAAAAACTAAATCGTAAGGTATTTTAAAATGTGGACTCTGAATTCCTGGTCTAAAAGCAAGTGCTTCAATGTAAACACTCCTTGCTGCTGAATTAGAAATGATGCTTAGATCACAGGTTAAAATCTCTAAGTGAAATAAAAACACTCCAAGGGCTCTAGGACATGGGCTCAATAAACAAGCACATGTTTATTCCTACAGCTTGAATAACAGCACTCCTGCCCAGATAAGGAGAAACTTGGAAAATTAGCCTGAGCAAGATGTGAGACAGAGAGATAGTTCCTTCAGTCCTAAAGATTGTCTAATGAGGTCCAGGCGCGGTGGCTCATGCCTGTTATCTCAGCACTTTGGGAGGCTGAGGCGGGTGAATCACGAGGTCAGGAGTTCGAGACCAGCCTGGCCAAGATGGTGAAACCCCGTCTCTACTAAACATACAAAAATTAGCCAGACGCGGTGGTGGGCTCCTGTAATCTCAGGTACTCAGGAGGCTGAGGCAGGAGAATCACTTGAACATGGAAGGCAGAGGTTACAGTGAGCAGAGATCTTGCCACTGCACTCTAGCCTGGGTGACAGAGCAAGACTCTGTCTCAATTAAAAAAAACAAAAACAAAAACAAACAAACACAAACAAACAAACAAAAAACCAGATTGTCTAACGAGAATAAACTAAAATGGATTTGAATGGTCTCAAGGAAAAAGGCAGTTATTCATAGAACAAATAACTTCCCAAGTGAATGTTATAATTAACAGTTTTTAAATCTCTAAAATTTTTAATGGCATTTTCAGACCAACTAACAACTTAAGAGAAGTTCATGAGTATAACAGTTATAAAAGCTACAAAAGTTTTTATAATATAGCTCTTATTTAACTCTGCTGCATATATTTGACAAAAAGAAGTGTATAACCTAGGAAAGGAGTAAATCTGCTTTTCACTGATTAAATGAAACTCATATTTGAATTTGCATTATGATCAAAATTTTAGTTTTGTATAACTGAGGTGATGACCAAAGGATTAGCAAAAAAAATTGCTTGTAGAGAGCCAAACATCTCGACTGCTTCAGGATCTGAATATTAAAATATCATTTATATAAGGCTTCAGGTTGTACATTGTGTTCTCTAACTGGCAACGTGACATGAAGGGCTGGATTATTAGACTGCTTAAACCAAATAAAGTCTTAGTGTAAATATGATCTATTTAGGAACTCTTAGGTTTGAAATATTAGTCTTCCCTTGAAGATTAATATGCTTGCAGCACTCATACTTGTACTTCCAATTATTTTAAAATTCATTGACAATTATAGTTTTTCAATTGAAAATAATACAAAATTCTAAAAATTCATTGTCTATTGTTCTAAACAGTTACATAGTTTGCCTTCTGCGTAAGTTGATTTGACTGCAAACTTTACTCCTCTTTAGTATGGTTTCTATTTGAAGGTAAATCAATACTTAATACTGCCTCAAATATCAACTATAGACAATTTCTATCTCATTATGTTACCTTTTAAAATTGTACAAACTTGAGGAAATGATTCTGGAAAACCAGTTTGTACAAAACCACATGAAATTCACTAACTCACAGTGTTTTGATCTCATCGTATCATGCTGATCAGTAAATCCACCTACATTTAGCTAATCCTCAGTCCTCAGCTAATTCTTTCAGCCAGAGATATTTGGTACAACCGACCTGATTTGCTTGAAATAGACTTCACTTCCTTTCTACATCCTCTCCTTCCCACCACCACCCACAAAGATGATAAACAAAAATTGTTTTATTTATGGAAAAAAAAAGTGATGACATGCTACTTATTTATGCTATCAGCCTAAGGCAGCTTTGAGTCTACCTCATTCCAATGAAACAGGAGGCCAGGAGGCACACAGCATAAAGCTTCCCTTCTGGGCAGAAATCAGACTCAGTTCCCTTCCTCCTCATGCAATAAATATGATCAATGCTCAGACTTTGTGGCCATTGACATCTTACAAATTGTAAAGTCTTTTCCTGCATATTATCTCATTTGTAAGGCACAATCATCCTAATTTTACAGAATATACTGAGACTTGGTAAGATTTAGAGACTTGCCCAAGATGACACAGATAGTCAGATGTAGGCCTAGAAGACAGATCTCCAGCTTTAACATCGAGACTAAATTCTACTGATTCACATAGCTTAATTTGTTAAACTTTACTGAGTTTTAGGTACATGAAATCAGGAAGATCAGCATCCATGTTGGCTTCCAAAGCTTTGCAAGTTGGTATTTATTTTATAAATTTAACCTTCGGAAGCTATTCAAATCCAATACTCCACTGCATAGCCATTTAAATAAATGAAATCAGCATTCGATTCTGAATAAATGTGTACTGTTCGTCTCTCAGCCCCCCTCGGCTGTGCTACTGTTTCATATATGGTTAATTCTTATGCAGCTTTAGAGGACTTCTCATTGAAGATGCACACTCAAGAGCTCCTGTTAACTGTGCTGCTACCAAGGACACAGGAGTAGGGTAGGTAGATATGCAGGTATTACACACTAGAGCCCTGACATAGAAGAATGCAGAGGCAGCAGCTGCCTCCTGTAACTATAAGAACTTGCAGAAAAATCATCAGTGGTCAGAGACTGCACCCTAACTGCAGTAGGCTGTTAAGATTGCAGTGAGAAATGAAGCAAGGAGAGGGAGGGTAGAAAAATAAGAGGAAGAAGGGGAACAGGGAAGGGCAATGGAGGAGCAGGAATGGAGAGAGAGGGTAGGAGGGAGGTTAGAGAGGGAGAAAGGAAAGGAGAGAAATCTATTCTCACACATACCAGGAGGCAGAGACAAAGAAGTGTGGACTGAGGGCGATGCATCCACAACCTCCAGAATAGAAGACAGATGAGGAAGTGGCAGTGAGCCCAGCAACTTGAGACAGTGAAAGAGACTTTAGTATTCTAGGGCCTTTTAAGAGGCAACCCTCCTATAATATGAATTTCCTCTGTCTGAGGAAGGCCAGACACATTCAAAAGGGCAGACAGATGAAAATAAATTTTCATCTCCATAAGAGGAACTACTTCTTCCAAAGTCTGGGCTCTAGTCACAAGCACACAATCAATGAGCATTTTAGGCTCAGTGTTAGGGGAAGAGCAAAGTGTAAGACATGGGCTCTTCCTTCAAGTTACCAATAATGGTAACAATGTGGTGCAGTAAAAAGTATATAATTTATATAGAGAAGAGCTGGTATTTGAACCTAGAGTTACCTGCATGAATTTTCAGGGTTTTGTTCGATTTGTTAGTCTATAATGGGGGCTAATAAAAGATACCAATAATCTTTACCTCACAGGATTTCTCTGAACACCAAATGTGAGTTTTATATAAAAAAAATTCATCAGTCAAAAATGCCTATAATTATGTTAATTATTTCACATTTTCATCTAGATTTACAATCCTATATCATCCTGAGGTTTCTCCCACAGAGAAGAGTGGGAGCAACTTATTAGTTGCTTCTATAATTGTGTAACAGGTTGACTGTCTCCAAGTTTATCTATGTGGAGAAATACACTCCATTTCCCTCAGCCACCACTACCATCATTATTCTTTATTCTCTCTCTTTCTTTCTCACACACATACAATCATACATACAGCCTCTGGGTTTACTTTCTTAGCCAGGCATTCAAGGTTTCCATCATCTGAATCCTGCCGCTCTCTAACTCAGAGTCCACTTCTCTCCTGATTGAGCCGTCCTCCGGCCATTATTCCCCATATGCAGAGACACATGCCCCATCCATACTCATGCCAGGACCCTGCCTAGACATTCCTCCCTATGTACTCTAGCCTGCCTGTCCTTCCTTTGAGGGTATTTCAAGTCTCTCCTCTACTACAGAACCTTTTTTCCACCCAGGGATTGATCAGGACAGCCTCCTTTTATCTTCATTAGCTTAATTAGCCTTACAACACATTTCACTCATTTGGCACATAGACCCTCTATTGTCTGGTTCCCTTTTATGGATCTGTCTTATCTTCCAAATCAGACTACCAGACTACAGTCTCCTGTAGGTCAGAAAGAGACCAGTCGATATTTACCTGAATCCCTAGCACCTAACACCTGAACCCATACATCAAATGGTCAGCACTTCCTACCTAACACCCTGTGATGTCATGTGGTTGCAAACAACAATAAGGGAACCAGAAGAATATTTATTTGCATCTACCTTACTTCACATATATTATCTTATTTAATATTTTCCACAAGCTTATACATTATATTCGTCATTTCCACCTTCCAAGTGAGTAAACATAGACTCAGAAAAGTAAGCAATAGGCCCTAGGTGGCATACCTAGTAATACACATGTTGTTGATCATTAATTAGGCTGAGAAGCTGAGATTTGGATTTAGACATGACTGATTTCAAAGGCTCCTGTTCTTTGTTTCATTCCTGATGTTTGCCTAGACCTGGAGAAATCATTTCATGGCAATCAAATTGGTGGTCTGGAATCAGAAAGGCTAAACTTGCTGCCAACCTCCCTTGAAGGAGTGTTATTAAGATCAGAAAACTCGGTCAGGTGCTCATGCCTGTAATCCCAGCAATTTAGGAGGCTGAGGCAGGTGCATTACCTGAGGTCAGGAGTTTGAGACCAGCCTGGCCAATATGGTGAAATCCCATCTCTACTAAAGATACAAAAAATTAGCCAAGGGTGGTGGCAGGTGCCTGTAATCCCAACTACTGGGGAGGCTGAGACAGGAGAATCGCTTGAACCCAGGAGGTGGAGGTTGTGGTGAGCCAAGACCATGCCATTGCACTTTAGCCTGGGCAACAAGAGTGAAGCTGTGTCTCAAAAAAAAAAAAAAAAAATTTAACAGAATCAGAGAACTCATGTTCTTAGAAGAATTGAAAGGACTTGAGAAACCAATGCGATTTTGTAAATATAAGAGCTCACTAAAATGTTTCTTTGAACTAGAGATGAGGTTTGTCTTCTTGCCCCCATTTTACAGATAAGAAAATGGGTATTAATTTAAATGTTGATATTTTAATCTCAACATAGGCAAGAGGACCCCAAATTTATGGTTTCTCTTCTTAAAAAAATATATTGACTCTCAATATGGGAAGATAACAATTTAAATGATCTCCTTTGTTGAGAACTACAGGGGACTGCCACAGCCCAGAAGATATGAGAACTAAGGCCATTGCGTAATGCATTTTACAAGACACCCTTTGTGTTATTTCAGAACCAATGCTGTTGACATTATTTATAAAAAGATATAAAGGGCAAATCAGGGTTGCACTAAAAATAAAATCAAGCATTTCCATCCATAGTGGGAGGACAGCACTTTGGGAAATTCTAATCTTAGTTGCAAATGTCAAAGATTGCAAACTGGATCTTAGCTAAAAGTAAACTTCTGTCAGACTGCTCCCAATGGCACATTTTTGACAACCAGATTTAAGACAATGCTGAGAGGGAACTAGCGATGTAAAGAATATATAAAGTACATCCATGTGCAAAGTTTTCCCATACACTCTCTATTCACAGCCCTAGGCCAACCAGCTGAAAATGAAAATAATCAAGTATAGTAATACCCAACACCATAAAGAGAAGGCAGAACACATACATGAAGACTTATGCAGACAACACACATACACTGTCATACAGACTGTCTCACATATACGCCCAGGTCAACTGACACAGACAGACATACAGATTCAGAGACAGACATAGACATGGACTCAGACATACCTACAGACGTACGAATGCAGACAGGTGCACACTGAGATAGACACACAGACACAAAGAGATACTGACAAATACACAGACACATTATAGATGCATAGTCAGACAGACACACAGCACTGCTATAGATGTAAACAGACCTATGGAAAAACAGGCACACATAAATGTACATACACAGACAAGGAACAGACACAGAGACAGACTCACATATAGATTTATACCCACAATGAGAAAGACATGAACATTCAGAGTTCATCACATGAACACTCACAGAGTTACACACATAGTGCAGTCACATGCACACACAAACTCATGTACAGCCATATATAATGTGTGACCTTCTGTGACCTTCTTTTCAAGGCACATCAGGACACAAGAGCAGGGATAGGTTTGGGGGAAGGAGGTGAAGTCCGTCTGTCATTGCAGACAGAATATGGGATTCAACACAAAAAACTTTGAAGTCTCTCAAGTTTAATATTACCTCTGTGAATGTAGGCAAATGATTTGAGCTCTTTGAACCTCATACTCACCTGAAGAAGAGGAATAATAAAAATTCCACTTCTTAGGATGTTTGCTAGAATTAACTTTAATTAATAAATGTGTGAAAATGCTTTGCAAACAATTTAAAACACTGACATTTTAGTGATTGTTATTATTGCGTTCTTAAAACTGCCACAAGCAAAGAAAGCCTCTTAGGAAAAGAAAAAGTTAAAGTATTATTCACCTCATCTATTACTAAGAACACTTAATGAAATCTATTTTTAAAAATTGATCTTTAGGGAACTAAACATTTATACAAAATGTAGTTATAGAAAATTGTGTTACTGGCATCAACTTAAATCAATTAATATTATACTGAATGCCTACTATGTGCCAGGCATGTCTAGGAAGTGTAATGTTCTATTTAACCTACACTCTGTTTAGTGAAGCTATCATATACCATATATTCCATACTTGGTATCACTATAAACAAGGATGATAGTATAGAACAACATAAGCTGCACTAAGACTGAATTTAGCACTTTGAGACCATATGATGCCTTAGAATCACCACTATAAGCATCTTAGGACCGTGAACATTAGAGCAGAATCTGCAAAGCACACAGGACTGAGCGCTAGAAAGACAGGGGACTGGTCCCAGTCACAGTAACACCCTGTGGCTGGATTTGGGCAATCACTTCACTTCTCTGTTTCTTCATCTATAAAATGAGGGGCTGTACTAAATGATCTCTAAGGGCTCTTTTAGCTCTGATTCAACTCTTCTTATAGTGTGATGAAGAAGTGCTGACTAATGGTCTTTCTGTTGAGAGTGCTGAATATATGAATTTTTACTATACTACTATAAAAACAAAGAAGTTCATATTTCATATCTCTAAAGGGAAAAGATCTGTCATCACTGGACTAGAGGTAATGTGGGCAAGTTATGATTCTGTAAGAATAGAAATAGATTAAGAGATTTTTGGACAGAGCACACATTAGATCCCTAATTCCCAAGGGCAAAGATCTCTGAGGAAAATCTTCAGGATATACCAAAACCAACATCCAAGAAATGGAATGCCAAAGTCTGCAGAAGGTTCAGATAGCTTTTAAGCAGAGCTCACTCCTCCCAGCTCAGAAAAATCCAGGTGGACCCAGTTTCCTAAAGGCATGCACACAGTAAAACAACATAGTGTGTTTTCAAGTCATCACTTGTGCTTCTCTGAGGAATCTAAAAATCAGAATTTAGACAGATTCTTTGTTAGACTTAGGAGGCAGCTTGTACTGTCTTGAGGAGCTT
The DNA here is from genome assembly GCF_008728515.1 of Papio anubis. Classification (NCBI taxonomy): domain Eukaryota; kingdom Metazoa; phylum Chordata; class Mammalia; order Primates; family Cercopithecidae; genus Papio; species Papio anubis. Next base: position 75,375,660 of record NC_044987.1, read on the forward strand.
TGCGAAAACTTAGGAAAACAGTTTAGAATCTACTCAGCCATTCTAAAGTTGCATTTTAAACTGAACCCAACTTTAAATGTAGCAGACTTTTAAAAATATATTTGTCACTTAAATAGTCTCAATTTTATATTTAAAATTTTTCCCACAATCAAATGACTTCAAACTTACTATTTGTTTTGATGATAATCATAACTATATATATTTTCTTTAATGTGCTCTTTAAAAATAACTAAAAAATTCCTGACAACATATGCTTTGATTTTGTTCTGCAACTCAGATATTTAAAAAATGTTTACTACAACAAGTGGATTCTAAAGGCCACCTAGATGGATCTGATTTAATTTGGAGGTTGGGACTTCTTTGGAAATTAATTTCTTTATGTGGGGTGACATAGCATTAAGTCACCTGACACTATACTTGTGATACATCCTTCCTCTGCATACTGGTTGTCTTTCCACTGGGAAAGCCCTGTTTCCACAACAACAGGACAGCTTCTAAGCTAAGGAAGGGCAGGAGTGCAAAAGAGACCAAGGCCAATTTTAAGAAATTTCAAATGGAGTTCCTCCTACAGAACTGGTCTTGGGAATCCTACAAGAGAAGAAAATGGATTTTTAAATACATAATCCTAGGTACCTGGCTTATGGTTTCATAGTTTTTTGATACAACCTGTAATAACCAAGGGAACTAAGTGTTATTAATCCCAGATAAGGACACCAAGGCTCAAGGAAGTCACAGACCTGTGAGCTGTGGAAGCAGAATCTGAAGCCCTGGTCACTCTGACTCCAAAACACATGCTCTCTTCACTCTTGCACACCTCTCTAAAGGTCTCGCCCATTCTTTATTTAAACTGCCACCATCACATTCTTCTTAAAATGTAGTTTAGATTAAATGTGCCCCATCCACAAACACCTACAATGGTTTGCAATTATCTAAAAGGATAAAACTTAAGCTAGCCACGACAACCATCTCTTTCAGCCTGCTTTTCTACGAATTATGTGTCAGGTTCTGAATGACATCACTTATGTTGATTATAGCTGGCCTTTCATATCCATGGGCTCCATATCTGAGAGGTCAACCAATTTTGGAAGGAAGATATTAAAAAAATTTAAATTAAAAATAACAATACAATACAAATAATAGAAATAAAAAGAGTACAACGACTATTGACATAGCATTTATGTTGTGTTAGGTATTATAAGTAATCTAGAGATGATTTAAAGAATATGGGAGGATGTGCCTAGGTTATATGCAAATACTATGCCATTTTATATAAGAGTCTTGAGCATCCAGGAATTTCGGGATCTGCAGGGTGGGGAGGTGGGGTCCTGGACCAATTCTCCAAGAGTATTGAGGGATGATTGTACTTTATTGGATCATCACAACAAACCCTTATCATAGAAACTATGCAAATTAATAGCATTTCTCAGATGGAGACATTAGGGCTGTCTAACTCCAAGGCCTTTGCTCTTATCAACAACCTTAATTAAATGGATGGGAAAGTAGGAAGGAAAGAAGAAAAGAAGGGAAGGTGGAAAGGTGGGAGAGAGAGGAAAAGAAGACGACTGGGAAAGAGGGAGGAAGGGAGTAAGCATTTATTAAATGCCCAATTGGTATATATGATATTTTATTAGAAGGTTGAATATTGAATTATTTAATTCTCAAATCCTGATATTTTTATAGATTAGGAAACTTAGGTTCTGAGATATTAGCATAATAGTGATAAAGCCAGTACTGAACCCTGGTTATCTTTCCACTTCACATGTCTAATACTATGCTTTATATATACTAAGTACTTAATACAAATGGAATGAAATTTTTAAAAAAGTGTGTCCATGGAATAAAGTGCTGCAAAAAAGTATGCAATGTCAGTCACATTACCTAAACTAAGGCAAATAACTGTAGGTAAAAATGCATCTAAAAGATAAACGAAAGGTCTGTTAAGAAATAGCCCTGCAAAATTACTGAGTTCTCAAACTGAATAGGAATGTTATAGGTACATTCTTAGGTATGTCTCAAGCTTTTGTGAGGACCCAGAGGAGAGCACCTATGTTTCTTCTGAGAAGCTGTTTATGTTGTAGCATACTGTGGCTGTTGTAATACATTTCCTTTTTGCCTGGTTACCAGGAAGCTCACAATCAAGTCTGTGGTCCTCCTTTGGCAATTAGGTAGATATGTATGACAAGAATTTTCGTGCACTTCACTTATCTCAGCTTTACCTACTTACTTTATTTTCCTATCCTTAATTTTTCTTTCCCACAATCTCCTCTCTATTTAGTTTCTATGTTGTTTTACTGCACACATCACTGCAAACCAGCCAAAATTCTTTTTACATCAAGGCAACGTATAAACACAAACAGTACAACTGTACCGTTTTGCTCCTTAATTCAAATAGAATAAAGCCATTGGTCAATTCTAAACATTTACTGTGTTTGATCAGTGAAAACTGTTATTAAGGTTAAGGTGAATACAGTTAAAACACATAATGTAGATATATGTATTACATGATCTAGAATAGCATATATTCAAAGAATCACCTTGGCAATCTCAAAGACCATTTTAGAGGGTCAACTAGATCAAAACTATTTCCATAATAACTCTAAGATATTGTTTGCCTTTTTCATTCTTATTCTCTCTTGAATGTACGATAGAGATTTCTAGAAACTACATGACAACGAGACAATTTGGATGTAAAAGCAGATACCAGAATCAAGCAGTCTTCTAATAAATCAGACATTAAAGAGATTCATTAAAATGTAAAGCAAAGCCATTCTTCTATTTTTTTACTTTGAAAATATAGTTAATACTCAAAAATGTTATTTATATTACTATCTAATTGATTCGTTATTGTTATCTTAAAATAAATATTTTTTAATGTTTTAGTTTTAATATTTAATAAGACAAATATTGGTTGCTAAGTCCCACATAAATCAAAACCCTTTAGGGTCTTTGATAATTTTTAAGACTATAAAAGGTCCCTGAGACCAAAAAAGTTGAGAACAGCTGGTGTGGAAGGATTAAGAGATTACATCTAGAAGAGATTAGATCTAGAAGGATTAAGGATTAGAAACTACCTGCCATAGTGGGAGGTTAGGTCTATGAAATCCTCATAATTAGTAAGTTTGCTCCATACATAACAAAACCAACAACTCTTTCACAGAATGTATGCAATATTATTAACTGTATATATCAAATTTTAGCCCTTTCATTGAGAGATACATTAACTAGATGTGGCCTTTTGACTAAAACATGTATAAATAAAACTCAAGGCTTTATATTTATTCCTACACCCACGCCTATCCCTAGGAAGTATTCCGAACTTATACACTTATATATAAATTCTCACCATTTTTTTCTGTTTAAAGTACAGAGAAGAAAGGAGGCAAATAAGTTTGTTGTTGTTTTTTATGAGTTTGGCCTTAAGCTAGTAGCTAGGCAACCAATCAAGTAGCCCTGACAACAGAAAGAAAAAGAACTTAATGATTACATTCAGCCAGGAGCTTACATACAGAACTTCATAGTTGCCCAATGTTATTAGTTCAAATGTAAAATCCAACATTAATAAACCTTACCTTGCTTTTCTCTAATTTTATAGCACTTTTGATCTGTGTATGTTCTTTTAAAAAAATACTATCGCAAGTATAAATATGGCTATTCATTTCAAAGAAATACGTATGAAGCACATATATCTAGATAGACTTCTTTAGCTCATAATTTTAGCATTCACTTCATTAAATTGATGTTTGAAACTCAGATGTGTGTCTTGTTTTAGATTTTAAGTAAAATTGCGCTATCAATCTCACAGAGATGTACGGAACAAATGAGATGATGGAAAGGAAATGCTGGAGTAAAGTGATCCAGAGCTGGTCTTAGTTTCTTCATCTGTGAAACAAGGACAGTAATACCGACATCCCTGAATTTGGAAAGGTTCAAGAGCGAATATATATGTAATAATATATTTGGAGCATAGAAAGCAGTATAAAAATATTCCTTGTCGTGACATAAAGAAAGAGTAGTACACAAATGTTTTTTAAACAGTGACTACTGCTCTGCTTTGCAAATGAGGAGAATTACAATTAGAATTTCTTCCCTTACTGCAAAAATCTCTAATGTGCCTCACATTCTTCATAGTGCAAGTTGTTGTCTTGAGAATAGGTTGACATAGAAAAGCAACACAAACATGTTAGTCAACTGCTCACAAAAATGACAATCCTGATTAATTAGGACTATGTGCGCCTTTGAAAACAACCAAACCTCACTAGCCTGCGAGCTATAGAAGGAGCTCATTCATTCCCAACACACTTTGCTAAATAATTTTCTCACAAGCCCCTTTCGTTTACTGCTGTACAGCTATATTGATCCTCTGACTAAATTTATCCTGTCATGCAACAACGAATACCTGAATCAATTGTATGAATAACAAGGAGCTATGATAATTGACAATGCGAAGCAGAAGATGTCCAGTATGTTTTTCTTTTCCAATAAAAGGGGGCAGTATTACATCAGTGTAATACTGATGTGCTATTCTGATATTTGTGAAACATATGGGTGAAATGCAAGAATCTACACTTTCAAAAAATGAACAATGGCTTTTTAAATAAATGGGAACAAGTTTACAATGTGCCCCAATGATTGGATTATTTTTTTTCCTATTTAATTCACTGAAAAATATTATTTGGGTATGAGAAATGTAAATAGCTATCAAGAATCAGGTCAAGCTTTTCCAAAAAATTATCGATTAAAATTCTGCTTTTGTGGAAATACATTAAAGAATACATTAAATAAGTAGGAACAAAAGCTCCCTAGCACACTAACATAATCAGAGTTGAGTATTATCATGTTGGCTTTAGCCAGATCCTAGCAGGTAGCCAGTTTATACAAGTCACTCCAAAAACAAAAAAGAAATATGCATATCCTGACTTTGTAAGAAGCTGCCTGTTAGCATCTTACTATCCTTTTTTTCTCTTTTAAGAAATTTTGAATCCAAGGACCAATAGGTTGACTCATTCACCAGTGGAGAGTATCAAAGAAAATAAAATTTAAAAACTAAACAGCAGATTTGACAAGCTGCCTGCCATCTGAAAGTGAGAAAGAATCTGATATTAATTGAGCATCTTCTGTGCAAACTATATGCTGTACATATGTTTCTTCAAAATATCCCTTCAAGAAAAGGATAATTATCTCCATTTTATAGAAATGATAATTGAGACTCAGAGAGGTTAAGTAAATTACTTAAGTAACACAGTTAGAAAACAGCACAGGGAGAACTGAGACCCAGGATTAACAAACTCTAAAATCCATGCTCTTTGTAATCTACATGTAGTTTGTCTTTCTATGACTGCTCCTGGTCTAGCCAACTCTTTTGTTTCTTTGTCTATACCAGCATCATTCAACCTTCTGTTTCCAGTGCCAGCAGCAACGGACACCATGGCAGGAAAGAATGCCCTACCCAGACAGAAGGTGACAAGTATAGAGAAGGCAGGGAGCTAAATGCTCTTCTGTTTTGCTGTTTTTGTTTATTTATTCCCTGCTTTATTTCATCAAAGCTTTGAGATTGCCAGTGTAAAATGTAAGATATCATAGGAAATTAATAAACGAATCTGGTACTGTTCTATAAGTGGAAATATAATTAACTAGGAATTAGGAAAGCTGAGATTTAATTTCTGTCCTGCCACAAATACACTATGACTGTGGGTAAGTCCTTTTATTTCTCTAGGTTTCAGCTTTCCCATCTGCATATTAAAGTGATTGCACTTGATCAAATGTAATGCTCCCTCCAATTCTTTTACTCTACAGTTTTAATTCTACCCATATACTTCAGAGGCAAGTAAAGTGTGATAATAGTGTCCACTGTAGCTCACTTTGACACCTGATGAGGTCAAGCATTTTTCTCAAGTGATTCCCAGATGAGGAAGTGAATAGCAGCTTGGGACACATGTGTACAGGTGTGTAATCTGACTTTTCATGAGCAGTTGTGATCAGTAGGTAATCAGTCTACTGGCTTACATAATACCTATGCAGGAAAGCATTCCAACCAATGCTTTCACTGAGTCAGCATTCAAACATCAAAAAGGTCAGAGAGTTACAGAACATACTTTAACATCTACCCCTTCATTAAAAAGGCCCACCCTGCCTTGCCTGTCTTCTTGCCAGATGCCCTAGCTTAGCTCTGAGGAGACTTAGAAGCAGCCTAATTAAAATTCTGCTATGTATTGTCATGACTAAAATACTCTCTATCTTAGAGACGTCAAAACAACAAAATTTGGTAAGCAATTAGGCTATAGTATGATCTAATTGCACTGGTACTCAGACACAGATGAGGATGGCTGGTGTTCTTGGTGTGGAAAGCTATAACCCAGGGTGGTAACTTACTTAGACATCTGCTGGCAGGACACTGCCAATTCATGCACAGAAGTTATGTTGAAATGATGGAGCAGAACAACTCCTAAGGTGCCGTTACAGTCTATTGTCCCTACAATGTATATATTTAACAGAGCCTAAATACCCCGTGACACAGCCAACCAGAACAACTCCATTGGTGCCGTTCTGGCCGATCAAGTCAACAATGTTTCATTTTAAAGTGCCAAAATAGGGATTTACCCAATACAATGAGACCTATCATGAGCAAACGTGTAGCCATATGGACACATATATGATTCTATATGTACTATAAAGATATAAGTATCCTTATGCCTGTTAGTAAGTGTTGGCCCACATTTATGATATACACAAAGACTGTCTTGTATACATCTAACATTACTAAATGTAACAAGCTATAGTGGACAGTGTTGTGCAGCCCCGATCCCCCTTCAGTACTGGAAGATTTATTCCCTCAGCTGCTGGAAATGCTGTTAGTAGCTAGCCCTTAGCTGTTGGCCCTCTTCAGCACTGCCTTAGCTAGAGAGAGTCACCTCACTCAAGGTCATGTCCTCTTCCCATAGCATCAATTATCCAATGACTGGTTGATGCAGGTATATAAAAGCTCACACTCTCACCCCAACTTAGGACAATTCTGAATGGCCGTAGCAGCCTGGAAACTTCCTATGAGGTTGCTAGAGGCCCTAGTTGAGACGGCACCAGAACACAACCTCTCCCTCTGCACAGTCCTGGGTTTTAAAAAAAAAATTAAAACTTGTTTATTTTCTGGAAATGGGGTCTCACTATGCTGTACAGGCTTTTGTCTTCTCCCTTCCCTTAGCAATCCTAAAAGCACTCCCTAATAAACCTGCATGTTGATCTTCATCTCAAGACCTATTTCCCAGGAAACCCAAATCTGTGCCACATTCTTCTGCAAAGAGTGTCCAAATGAGAGAAAGAAGAGGTACGCTTAATAAATTATAAGGTTTTATGTCAACAGCACCACAAAAAATTACCTACAACTGTATTGTGGCCTACAAAGAATAAATTCATAAATCTAATGGAAAGATCTTATATTTAAGGAAACGGATGGTTCTAACATGAATAATTTTGAAGAGAGTTAAACTGAATTTGTCAAAATTCATTTTCCAGTTTAATTGCACATTATATATTAATATTTACCCTCTTTGGCTCAGAAGAAAATCTGATGCTCAGAAGAAAAAGTAGTGCCCCATGGAACCCCATAAAATTAAGACTGATATTTTGATTATGAGAAAGCCAAAGCTACCATCACAGGAATCCATTAGTGCTGTCCTTCATTTATTCTTCTAACTTAAACTAATCTAGCAAGCAATCATAGATACTGATTGTAGATACTAAACAAAGCCTACAAGAATCACAAAATATATGTGTAAAACAGTGACATTATGCAGGAGGGAGAGAGACCATGTTAAGGAGAGCTCATGAACACAACATCTCTAATAATGAACTTTTCCAGTGCTCCAAATTCAACCCCAGTAAGGTTGTCTACTGAGAAAACAGCTCCGTTCAACTTGGAAACCAGGGTTTTCTGGTTCTGTAGAAACAATATTGCAGCTTACCTTCTGGGACTCAGTTATATTCAGTGTGATATGTTTTAGGTCAAGTTCAAATTTATCTATCAATCAATCAATCAATCATCTATGTATCTATCTTGACCTCATCTCTCATCCCTCTCCCATGTGTTCCAAAGCAAAATAAAGTTTTATCCTTTTAAACTTCAGACTTTTCCCTCCCAAATGAATTTAAAAAGTCAATGAGAAATACTTAAAATTAATCTGTAGAACTTGAAGTTAATAGTGTCTAACTTTGAACTTCAACAGACAATACAAATTCAACAATATAGGGTACCATGGAGAGAACTCCTGTGTCCCCTCAAAATCCATTATCTTGAATCCCCAATCTCCAATGTGATGGTCACTGGAGGTGGGTCTTTGGGAGGTAATTAAGTTTAGATGAAGTTATGAGGGTAGAGCCCCCATGATCAGATTAGTACCCTTCTATCAGATAATCAGAAATGTTCACTCAGTCTACTAATAGCCTCACAACCAGTCTCCCTGTTTCCATTCTTAACCTCCTATATAGTCGAATCTTCCACAGTAGGCAGAATGATCTTTTATACGTAAATCAGATCAAGTCAATGTCCTGGACAAAATCAGTCTAGGGATTCCCATCACACTCAGAATAAAATGAAAAGCCTTTCCAGGGTCTACCAGGTCTAATAAGTTCTGCCCACCCTATCACTTTTACTTTATGATCCCCTGCTGTGCTGTCTCTTGTGCCATTCTTGCCACACTGGGCCTCCTTGGTGCTGATCTGATCCTCCAAGGGCCTCCACGTTCATCATTCCCAGTGCCTGGAATGCCCCTGCTCCTGCCTTTCATATGGCCTGGACTGTTGCTTCATTCAGGTGTCAATGTCACTTCCTCAGAGAGTCTTTACCACTCCATGTAACATACCAACCCTATAACACCCTATTCCTTTAACTTGCTTCTTCTATTTTTTCTCATGGCATTTATTGACTTCCTGCCATTATATTTTCTATTTAATTGTTTATTTCTTCATTGTCTGTGCTCTCCTGTTAGAATATGAGCTCTAGGAAAGCAGGTATCTTTGTCAGATTTGCTCACTGCTGCATCTCCAGTGCCTAGAACAGAGTCCATCATAGAACAAACAATAAATAATTTGCTGGATCAAAAACCAAATGAATGCAATTTGCAAATTGCTTTGTTTTGCTTCATTTTTTGTCCTGGTTGTCAGGAAGTTTAGTATTACATTTAATGGTGAGTCACGGTAACATATTAGTCTTCATTGTAAACACATATGTGTCTTCCTTTTTTAATATTCTGGTACTCTATTTTTATTCTAATAACATACATCTCCTTTATTTTAAGATACATCTATTTCAGAATGTGACAGAAAAACACACCAATAGGCAGGTAGGTTGGGTGCCTGGGAGGCAACTTACACTGGGTGGGAAAGGGCATATTTGTTAATCAGCAATAATGCTTACAGATACTACATGACAGATTTTAGTAAAGTACAAGATAGCCCTCAAGCTGGAAGCCCAAATCCATGGCTGCAGGTTGATACCTGGGATCCTGGAAAGAACCACATGAGAGTGAGCCAACGAGTCTAGCAGATCCAGTGACACAAGGAAGCAGTTTTACCTTTTCATTCCTGCAGTTGTTCAGCCCCATATTATTTATGGAGGACAGTTTCCCATCAACACCATGTGGCTGTTGCTGCTGTTGTTCCCGCTGGATCTGCTCTCGCATCTTCCGCGCCTCCTGGATGGCTTTCATCACCGTATCCTGATCCCCAAAGAGGGCAGGGGAGTTGAGACTAGACAGGATATCTGCATACACAGGATGCATTATTAGAGGCTTGTGAGGTCAGACTCCTAAAAAGTACTACTACTATACCCTCCCCTGTAGAAAACTGCATTCTCTGAACAAGGAAGGGGTGCACATTTGCTATTTTTTAAACTATATAATAATATACATAGAACACAGAACCAGGGCAACCAAGTTGTGCTTGGTTCTTTTAGCCCTTGGAGAAAACCCCAGCACTCCAGTCTATCTGGGTTCTGTCTACCCACCTCCTCACAGACTAAGGTTCCTAGACTCCAATTGTATACATATTGGGGGAAGGTATTTGCTCTGCCTGTTATGTACAACTGGTGCACAATGCTGCTTCTTCTGTGGGGAAATTATGGGGAGGAAGGGGGTGAGGAGTGGGGAGGAGGCAGAGATGTTTGTCCAGGCTACCCATTACAGTTGCTGTGCTAATACAACACAGTCGTTTCTGGCCCGCAGGGAAAAAAAAAAAAAAATCTGTGAGGCTGCATGTGTACTTTAGTGATATCTGTATCTGTGTGTTCATATGTCCACTGCAGGAAAGAGGGGGTGGAAGGAATTCACCGTACTCTCCAGTCCCCCAGTTGCTGGCTGGTTAATGAAGCATTCTTCTCATTAGGCTGCCTCAGTTATTTACCAAGAGAATGACAACCCATTCCCCACCCCCCAGCTCGAACACCCACTGCGATCAGCTCCCTCTATTCACGACAGTGAGGCGATATGTGTGGGACTGGTTTTCGCATAACTACAAAGCTTCAAAAAAAGTGAGAATAAATATTTACTTCCAGTGTATTCCATGCAACACAGAGGGAAAAATTTCAATATTAAACTGACTTATTTTCCATGATATCTTGCATTTTACTGTAACATGAATACTTTGAATAAGATTTTCCAGTTTTAGACAAAAAGAGGGCAATTGTTTGATGATAGATAGGTTTCATCTGCTGTAACAAATGTTAGTGTGATCCACTTGCTTAAGGGCTTGTATAAGCAGTTCATAGCATGTGTGTGTGTACACCTCACATAGGCAGGACAGAAGAAATGAGTGCAGAATCAAGCTCATACTGGATGTCTGGTGTGTACAATGCACGTGCATATGCATTTGAGTTTGGAAAAAATTTCCAAGCTATCTATGGAATTTTTTTTAAGTCAGTCACTTTTTAGCCCCACAGCTTTTATTCTGGAGCTTTTCTGGTAAAAAGACCATTTCTATCCAATATCATCTGGACAAGAGTGCTGTTCAAACACAGGTACTATTATTTCAGCCCACTTCTAGCTCATGATCTAAGAAATATGCTTTGCTGAGTCGAGTTCCATAAAAGCAGGGCCTGTGACTCAGTCATCTCTGTCTCTCATGATACTCAGGACAGCAAACAAATGCTTTCCAAACAATTTCAGAGTGAATTCTAGGAGGGCCATTTCAAGGTCAACTCTATAATTTATCTTCTTGTTGGCTTTTTTCCCTCATCTCACGACTTCCAAAAATCCAGCCAAGGGGTATTCATATTCACATGCTGGAAATGATTTAATTCTATCTTCTATACGGATACCACTAACTTGGCATGAAAACTTTCAGGTCCCGAAAAAGGCATCCTTACTCAAAATGAGAATATGCTCCTGTAGAGATCCAGTATTCCAAAATTCAGTGAGGAAGATTTACACCTCACCATCAGAAGATTCACTTACACTCAGCATATTTAGCAAATATTCTAACTGTGAGTTTACAAAAAGAACACTGAGTAACATGTGAGAGGACCTGGATTCTAGTCCTGTTTCTGCTAATTAACAGCTGCAGGAGTGTGGGCAAGTCATTCTACCTGTAAGAACCACAATGTATGTATTTGTACAATGAGGGTAATAATACACTATCTAACTCATAAGATTACTGTGAAACATCGAATCAGATAAAATAGGCAAGAATTTTTTTAAGCTGTTAATGGCTATTCTTATACATGATTTTATCTATTGAAATAAACATTTTAGACTTCAGAACTCAATAACACAAGGAAGGTAATCTGAAGAAATGCTAGGTCTTGTCCCTTTAATCTTTAAATCTGTGTGTGTTTGGAAATTATGTCTCTTAATTTTCAAAGAGTATAAGTATAACAAATTAAGAGACTTAATTTCCAAACAAAGAGTATAGTAACAATAATGTTAATGCTTATTTGGCACTCTCTTACTGACAACTACTTTCACATTTATTGTTTCATTCCACTTATATACGTACATGTATTGATATTCATTCCAGTTTTTTTAAATTGAATGCCTTTTAGGTTCTAAACTGCACTAGGCACTTTATACGTATTTTTCTCTTTTAATCCTCATAATAACCTATGAGCTAGTAATACTAGGAAACTGAACTTGAAAATATTAAATAACTTTTTGGGGGCCAAATAGCTAGAAAATGAAGGCTTTCTGTACAAGCCTGCCTCATTCCAAAACCCATGTTTTTTCCTCCATACTTTTCACATAGAGCTATGAATATTCCCAGAGATACTTGGCTATATATCTCCACGGGAGTATAAGGAGTCAGACATTATGACATCTCTTCCTACATATCAATAGTATTTCATATATGTTCTTGAAGTGTGTCGTTCATATTTGTTTTACTGCAAAAGTAATATGGGATAAGACGTAAAATTCACATACACTTTGATAGAAGATAAAAATTTCAAATAAATTTTGGCCTTTTGGAAGGTTGCTTTGAAGCCAGGTCCTATGTCCCTGAAAAATTATTTCAGTGTCAAAGCACTGACCAAATATAGCAATTGCTAAGTCTATGATTTGCTGCATCTAACTCATTATCATCTAAAGAATCCATCCCAGCAGGATTTATATCATGACCTTTTCCAAAAGTTCTAATAAAAGAAGATACTAAATTGGTTTATGTTTCAGTAGAAAATATGAGTATTATCTTTTACTAAGGAGCACTTTGGAAACAAATATCAGTCATAACTAAACAGGTTTGCTTTCTTTTACCTAATTCGTAAGTCTCTTCCTGGTGTTGACTTTTCCATTTACCTAAAGAGGATCCTCTTCCCAGACTTCCTCCAATGGGGCTAGGGATGCTGCTTTTGTTTGGCAGATTGACAGGGCTGGTTTTGCTGGCTGGGAAGAGGTTCTGGGTGGGAGACGTTGGGGATTTTACAGGCTCTGCTGTCTTGGGTCGGGATGAGAGATTCAGAGGCTGTGCTGCTGCTTCATCCTACAAGAGTTTAACATAAATAATTATTTTTACAAAAGACAAATGAAGCACATTATCACTTAGTAAGCCACAGTTATTTTACACCTCAGAGACAATGCCACATTCTCCTACAAAAATAACAAAAGAAGCTAATTATCTACCTCCTTGAAGATTCATCGGAAGGAAACCTCATTAATTTCCCTGCGTTATGTTTCTATTTACATTAACTGTGCAGTTGGATCCTTCTTTTTGCCAAATTAAAATCTGAATTAGCTCACATTACAGCTTAATTTCCTAATGTGTTTTCAGGGATCTAAATTAACCTAGGGCATTTACAAAGAATTATTTAAAATTTCAGCAGCTCTGTAGTGCTTTTGTGTTATTCTCTCTGAAAAGTTCTTGTAGCTATAAACAGCCTCTGCAGCTAATTTTTTAATATATATTTTAAATCAAACAATTGCAAGCACTTTAAAAATGGAAACATGGAAAGCCTTCTGATGTACTAGGCCCCTGCCCAGGGAGCCGCATGCCACAACACGGCTTCTATGTGGCTTTCTGGGTGTGGGCACTCTTCATGGTCTATATTCTGGTCTCTATTCATGTTTAAAATTAATTTTTGCAAAGACCAAGGATAGATTATAATTATGTTTCATATACTATGCTATATGCAATTTATTTTTCATGTTTAAAGTGATGTTTCTTTATATGCTTTTCTACATATATTTACAGAATGTCTATTTTAAGATACATGTCCTTCTACACTGAGACAGTATTCAAATATCTGGCTTTTAACTGTAGTTCATCCAGGAGCTTGAAAGCTAAGCTCCTTCCTTTACTTTGTCTCATTTATCCTGCCATAAAATACTCGAAATAACACTTTCATCATCTTAGAAATTTAGTTATAATATGAGCATATTTATTTAAATGTTCAGTTTTAAGATCTACATTATTGTGTTCTAAAATAAAATTGTCAGCAAATGTTAACTCCCATTTTGCTTTTGAGAAGGCAAAGAGAACTAGCTTTTAATGCCATTGTTTAAAAGATCCAATAGAGTTTGGTAACAGAACATTTTCCCCCTTAGTAACCATGTGACCTTGCTGGGGCTCAATTTCTTCATCTGTGAAAAGAGGGTCTGATACTAGATGATCTCTAAGGTCTCTTCCAGTACTAATATCATTGACTAAGGGGGAACAGAAAGAGAGGCCAGAAAATACTACTTTTGAAGGAAGATTAGAAAGAGAAAATAAAAACGGCATGCACAAAGAAACAATTATATACCAAGGACTGTACTAAGCATTTTCACATACTAGCTCATTTAACCATCAATAGCTATGAGCCTGGCCAGTATTATTCTAAATTTACAAATAGGAAAATGGAGGTCAGAATGACAAAATCCCTTGTCTAAGGCCATATAGGGAGGGAAAGAATTTAAATTCTAATTTATTTGACTCCAAATTTCAGGCCCCTTTTCTACTGAACTACCAGAGAAAATAAGTCTATTGTTTGATAACATAGTGATGCCACAGATTTTTGTGTGTGTGTTCCTAGGGAAAAGGCAATTTCTCACATGCATTGCAGTGTATGTTTATGTATATTTATACATAGGACAGGTTCTCAAGCAACATGGTTACATCCATTATGAATGTCAAAATTATCTTATGTACTTAATTGCAATTTACTTCCCTTTGCTCTTAATTCAAAGGATGTTTGAACTAGTTTGTTCCTTTACTCACATCTAAATAATAGTGATTTATATGGTAGGTGGTCACTTAATTTTCTCCACGTTTCCTTTATTTGGGGCTCACTGAGCTTCTAAAACATCTAAATTTAAAGTATTGATCAAATTTGGAATATTTTCAGTCATTACTTCTTCAAATACAATTTTCTCTTTCTTCCTTTTCTTTATGGGCCTCCAACTGCATACTTTAGTCTATTCCATGTTGCCCCACAGTACTGACCAGTCTTTTTTCTATGCCTTTCATTTGGGATAGTTATATTGTTATGTCTTCAAGTTCACTATCTTTTCTTCTGAAATGTCTAAGCTGTTGCTAAACCCATCTAATACACACACACAAACACACACACACATATATATTTAATCTCAAACATTGTATTGTTCATCTCTAGACATTTGATTTAGGTTTTTCATGTCTTGCTTTATCATGCTCTTGTTTTCCTCTATATTCTTGAACATATGGAGTTTATTACATCTTTTTCAACTTTGAAATACTCTATTTTTTTACTTAGTTGTATAATTCAGTAACTGCCACTTTAATCAATAATACCACTGGGCATGGCTAGTGCCTACCAACTCCCAATTAAGTGAATCCTTTTCCACCATGGCAGAACTCTTGCACAGCCTGCCCTGTCCTGATAACTTTGTGCTAACCAAACCTGGGAGTAGGGGAAATAACAATAGCCCTAGGCCAGAATGTCACAGACCCCCACTATTCTTACATATGAGAGGCATAAATATTTTCGCAGATTGTATATAACTTTGGTCATTTTTAAGAATGCCAAAATGACTGTTTTTGTCAGTTTTGTCCAGCTTCATAGATGAGATTTTAGGAAAGCAGATGCTTACCTCATTTGGTGCTACTTGGAAGTCTCTTATAATAGTTGTTTTTACTTTCTGATCTACTAATTCTATCATTTGTGTCATTTTGGGTTTGTTTCTATTGATTGATTTTTCTCATTATTCATATTTTTTGCTGCTTTGCAAGCCTGATGTTTATTGTACAGATGCTACACATTGTGAATTTTACCTTCTGGGGTGATGAAGTTTATGTATTTAAATATTTGAAAACTTTGTTCTGAGACACAGAACAATTTGATCCTTTTCTAGACTTACTTCTAAGCATTGTTAGGCAAGGTCAGAACAGCCACTAAGTAGGGGTAATTTGTCCCCACTACTGAGGTAATACCCTTCTGGGGACTCTACTTGATGCTCCATGTGTCAGGAGATCTTTCCACTCTGGCTATTTCTGGTCCTTTGTGAATCTTGCAGCTGTTTTGTTTGCTACATTCTGGTGTTTCCCCTTACCTCAGGTAGTTTCTCACATGCATGAGCTGATCAGTACTCAGCTAAATACTCAGGGGGAGCCTTTTGCAGATCTTCAGCATTCTTTCTCCATGCAGCTTGCTCCTCTCTGGTACCCTGTCTCACAAATTCCATCTGCATTAACATCCCTAAACTTTGAACTCTGTTTCTCTACTCAGGGAGCCTATGAAGCTTCCTGCATAGTTGCCTGGAAACTTCCTTCCAATAGTGAGCTGCAACAATTGTAGTGCTTGCCTCACTTGTTTCTCTTCTCATAGGAATCACTGTCCTGTACTACTATCGTAAATGTCTGAAAACCATTGTTTTATATAATTTTTGTACTGAGTTTTAGTTGTTTAAGCTGGAAGAGTAAATCTGATTTTGTTCCCTCATCATGGTTGACAATGGAAATCCTCTAGGTGTTTATTTAGGATCTCTCCCAGTGTACAACTAGATATTTCAATCACAACCACTAAAACCACCACACTATCTTCTTCATTATCATAACGACCACCAGCAGCATCACTACCACTGACATTTATAGAATACTCAGTATAATACTAGAGGGTGTATATACGACCTATAATAATATTAACTCCATTTTTTTTCAGAGGAGAAAACTAAAGTAGAAAGCCACTAAGTAGCTTGGCCAACATGATAGAGCTAGTAAAAGTGGTAGAACCACTATTTTAACAGAAACATTCTGACTTCTGATGTTGACAGTTATAGTAGACAAAAATTCTAGGGGGAAAAGGTACATCAGAACATCTATATTTATTTTTGTTACTTTCAGCAAATGTTGCCTATGTTCTGTCTGAATTTAATATAAGTAGTCACGTTATATACAGAGAAAAAGCAATGACTATAAAGAGAAACATGAGAGATTTTGGTAACCACAGTTCTTTAAATTAGCAAACTATAAGATTATTTTCAGAACATCTTCAGTAATAGATAGGAGTTATATTTTAAATTTAAAACATTTGCTTTATGTTTTGGTCTATATATTTTTACCCATATATACAATAAAAAGTCTAATAAGTAAAAGAAATATTTCCTTTGTTATTAACATAGAATATGGTCAAGTCAAACTACCGCAGAGAGATCTCTAAGAATTTTCATGTGGTCAAGTGAGTAATAAAATTCAGTTGGCTCACAAAGATGGAAGGGTAAAAGCAGATATAAACTTGAATTTAACCAAGGAACATTTTACTCATCCAGTAAAGACTTGGTTTGGTGCAGTTCCAGTTGGTCAACTTACTTATAAAATGACTTCTTTATGTTAAAATATTTAATACTGAATAGCTCAAGTCACTGATATTTGATATACTCATACTCTAACAACTACGAGTAAGCAAAGTGTCTTTGAGTTGGAGTGTTCTCTTATTCACAAACACAAACTCTGGAAACATAAAATAATCTGTTTTCATAAGTGATTCTGTCTTACTAAATGTAAACCTCCTATTGTAATATCTCAATATTTCTAACAACATAACATAAATGTTCACCGATTTCTTTGGAGAATCTAAAAGAATAGGTGGCATTAAATTAATTCCTTTGGTTGGAACATAGACAGAACTACCTCTCTTAATGATTTTCACATTTTTTGATCTTTGGTATCTGGGATCTACTTTTTTAAAAGACCTTCTGGAATCTCAAAATTACTATATGCAAATTTTAGAAAACAAAACAATTTCGGTGATTGTATACCAGCCAGTTATTAATTTGGTTGGTCTCAGCTGTTTCCCTTGTGAAGATTTAATAACTGCAAAATTTCTCCAAATGCAGTACTTTAATCATATTACAATAAAGCATTTATACTTTGCATACTCCTCCAAGTAGAGAAGTCAATTATACAAAACAATTGTTCCTCTGTTTGAATTTGATAATTCAATATAGAAAGCAACTGCAATCATAAAACCAACAAGTGCCACCTACAGGTACCAGCTGCAGCACAAAATTGCAGTGGCTCATCAATTTCCCTCTCACCGAGTGCCTCCTGGCTGCCCAGTTTCAAGACACTGAAAATTAGTGAGAAAAGATATCTATTAATGTCCCAGACATAACTTGGGAAAGCCTGTTTATCCTATCACAACTCTATGGCATCAAAAGCATTATTAGGCAATGACAACTCATTCCTTAAACATGTATAACTAGTTTTGAAGGAGAGATCTTCACAAGAAACCTTACAGAGTCCAGCATTAAATTCTATTTTGCACTTCTTTTTAAATCCAATGTTTCAAGATCCCAATTCTCTGGTCCTATAAGTTAACTCCCTCCCTATTTAAGACACACAGAGAGAAGTGCCACAAGTCCATGACAAAGACTGGCAATAAAATTATGGCCATTCATGCCAATGAGCATTAAAAAATAAAAGCCAGAATCCAAAGGGGGAAAACTCTCGAAAAGTCAGTTTGCAGATTGAGGTAAAGATCTCACAATATGGCACTATTGTTATCAAAAGGGAAACACCTGTTTCTCAATGCTCAATCATGAAATTTACCACAAAGAGGGACATTTTGGTGTTGCTTTATGTTGCTATGTTTCCTGCTGTTTATGCCCAACATAGCCTGCTTCACTATCTTTCTTGTGAAACTATTTTCTAAACTGTTTCCACAATCCTGCAAGGTGAGTACCTTAACTTGAGTTACAGGGCTGGTCCCTCTCTTTTCATTTTTTATCCCAGTAGGTGAGACCGTCCCTGCTGTGTTTGGTGGCTGTGGAGTTGATGGCATCTTTGCTCCAGGTGACACCTGCATGCTGGCCAGCTGAGCGGCATAGAGCTGCTGTAAAACAGGGAAGACAAATATTGATCTTTTTAAATGCAGCTGAAATTGAGTTAAAAAAAAAAATCTTACCATATTGTTAGATTTCTCAGATAGCCTTGTAATTTCTTTTTCGTTATTTTTAAAAAAGGAAACTAAGAGAAGGCAAATAATAAAACAGAAAGAAAGAAGACAGGTCTGGGAGCCATAGTTCTGTTCCTGGTCCTTCTAGCAACAGCTTTATGATCCTGGACAAAGGATTTGATCTCTTTAGAATTCAGGTTTGTTTTTTATTTAATTGTACAAAAAGGAATTCGACTAAGTAGTCTCTAAGATGTTTTTTAATACCTAAAATCTTTATTAAAAGTTATTTAAATATCTGGGATGTCCACTTGTGTAATATTAATATTCATGAATTAAGAAACTAACCTGAACATTTCTAAAGATTCTTGGAAGAACTGTATCATTCTTATTCAGCTCTGGCTATGCATCCCTGGGTATTCTGATCCTTCTGAATAATGAGTGCTATTCCCAAGGCCACTAAGGCCCAGTGGCAGTCATTGTTTACCCAGGGTCTTATTTCTAGGCAGCATATAACATAATCCTCAAGAGAGTATAGCTAAATTGGTAGCAGTTTTGTTGTTGTTGTTGTTGTTTCTTAAGTCAAGCTTCTCTAAACCCAAACCAGCTAACAAAGTGCTTCCTTCATGCTTCCAAACAGATCACCACACTTCTCTCCTCAGGTCCTGCCTTTGTCTGGGACTCCACATTTATTTTCATCATATTCTCATTGTTGTTTCAAGGTCTTTTCTGAAGTATTTTCTGTAGTTCTCAATGGCAAACCAATGATCTTATTACTCATTCTATTTATTCAGCTTAAAATGGTTCCTCTTCTCTGAGACATGATAAGCAGATAATCTGACATTACAAATCTTTAAATTATCAACCTCAAAATATGTTGATTTCACTAAATTAAAGCCAAAGATTGAAAGACAGGTGGGCTAACCTCTTTTCATACAATTTTCATTTTTATTAAAGTCATTCTTGTATGTAGCTTTACAAGATAAATAGTACTTTAAGGTTTTAAAAAACAAAAAACCAAAACAGCAACAACAAAAAGAGCATGACAAAAATGTACAGTGCACAGTCTCCACAGCTTGCAGAATGACCTTCATTTTCTTACCCTGGTCCTCCTTATCTCACCCCCTGTTCTGTGGAGATCATTCCCTTCAATTCATTTAATGGTTTAACTGGTATTTATATCCTTATTTGTAAATCATTCTAAATGTTATATCATTATCTACATACAAAGGAAAATGAAAGTTTCACTTTCCTACATTGAACACCACATGTGCTCCCATGCTTCCCTCTCCAAACTCTTAATGTTAATGTCACAAATTTTAAAATTAGTGTTTACTGTTTTATATTATTTTATGAAGATACTAGCTATGTAGTAAACTATATTTAATATTATTTCTCAACTTTTTATTTTGTTAGATTTAAGATTTACCTCATATTTTGTTTTCATAATTTTTAAGTAACTATCACTAATTCTCAAACTCTCCATGAAATCAGTAAAACTCTACCTAACATAATTGAATATATCAGGTAAGCTGTGAACCCTGGTTTTTCCCTTGGAGACATCCTTCCTGGAATTCTCAATCTTCTTACTCCAAATCTGAACTAATTTATTCCTCAGGCCTACCTACTGCAGATCTACGGCACTTGGAATTCCTTTTGCCTCTCTTGTACCAGTGTCCTTGTTTCCTGGGTATCATGTTTTCTTCCCTTTTAGTTAACTGTCTCATTTTGGTAAAGCATATCCTCCAAGAGCTTCCTGAGAAAGGTGAATGTGACATTAATTATTTAGGAACTCACATTCTTCTCACTTGGTTGTAGTTTGACTGGTATAGAATTCTAAGTTGAAAATAATTCTGCCTCAGAATTCCAAAGATATTGATCTGTTGTCTTCCTATTCTTGTTACTAAGGTCCTGACACTATTTTGCTTCCTGATCCTTTGTATGTAATCTATTTTCTCCTCTAAAAGCATCAGGATCTTCCCTTTCCACTGAATGTTTTGAAATTTCACTATTATGTCCTTCTGTTGACTTTTACATTCATTGTTCTGAACAGCCACTCTGTCTTTTCAATCCAAACCATGTCTTTGTTTTCTAGGAAACTATTTTGATGTTTTTCATTGATAATTTTCTCTCCTCTGTATTCATATTTGATAAATGTTAGATTTCCTTATTAACCCTCTATTTTTCTTATTTTTTCTTTCTATTTGCTACTCTTTGACATTTTGTTACACTCTATGACAGATTTTTGGCAACTTCATCTTCCAAAACTTCTCTGAATGTTTTAAAGTTTCTACCACTATATTTTTAAAGATACTCTTATTCTCTGATTGCTTCTTTTTATAGCATCCTGTTCTCTATTCTGTTTGACAATGTTAATTATAGGTTTGGGTTTGTTTTTAATGTTTTCTGTTCTCTGCATTGTTACCACTCTTCCAAGGTCTTTGAGCTCTTTCATATTAGGGGCTTTTCCAAAGGGTCTGGTGTTCATTGGTTGTTTATTCATATATAAGAGCAATGTACTAAAAAGCTGACTGGAAGATCTAAGTACAGGATAGACTTATTGATTTATGGGCTTCAGCATAAGGTAATGATGAAGAAAGTCTGCTTTTTCATTGGGAAATTCCAAATGTCAATATCTACAGGCCATTTATCTTAGACTAGACCATTTT
The DNA here is from genome assembly GCF_008728515.1 of Papio anubis. Lineage (NCBI taxonomy): Eukaryota > Metazoa > Chordata > Mammalia > Primates > Cercopithecidae > Papio > Papio anubis. The sequence goes on from NC_044987.1 coordinate 75,397,149, forward strand.
CTCAGAGAGATGTCTTCAAATTCTTGCCTTGATTTGTGCATAGACTTGTATGCCATCATTACATAAGCCAAGCAACAGAAAGCAGGAGAAGAATCTCATAGTCTGGTCTATCCTGCAGATTCCCTGATTTTCACCATGGCACATCACTCATTCTCAGCTATGCTTGGTGTCCCAAGACATAAACCATTCAAGTTCTACTTTTCAAGAGAATAAATCTCCAGTGACTTCTGTCAGGTTATATGCTCATGGGGCTGGGAGGGAGGAGGCAGGGATTGTAGTTACCAGGTTGCATGACATTAGGGAGGGATCATCTTATATCTATTTTCAACCAGTCATCCTGTCTACAGTTCCACCTCTTACAACTGTTCCTTTAATGATACATGATGCCTTCAATTCCTAAGCATTTTAAAGGTTCAGCTCCCAATTGGGCTTGATTCTTTTTGGCTTTACACTCCTAAAGCTTGGGTATCAGCTTTCTCTTTTCTGCTAAGACAGTTATAACTCATCTATCCATTTCTCATATTCCAATTTTTTTTGTCTTCTCTTTCCATTTCTACTTGAAGGTTTACACCTATAATCCTTAACCATAAATTTACTAGGATTTGGTTAAAATCGATAATAAATGAAAATGTTAATCTGCTATGGTTAACCAGAAGTCAGACACTCCAATCTTAACACTATTTAATGCTTGAAAACTTCATTCAAATATTTTCTTTTCTTCTTTTTTTTTAAATTATTATTATTATACTTTAAGTTCTAGGGTACATGTGCATAACGTGCAGGATTGTTACATATGTATACTTATGCCATGTTGGTGTGCTGCACCCAAGTCATTACCTTGATGGTCACATTTCTATCATAATAAATAGAAAGCTTCGTAGATCATCAACCAAAATAGCTCAAACTTTGCCATATGAGTAGGGGAGAAAAAACAGGTGGTTTGTATGTAATTTCCAGCATTTCTATCATTCAGATGGACAAATAAAAAAAATTACCACAGTAATCAAAAACAGACCTTTCAGCACATGTAATTAAATGAAAGCTTAATAAAGAATAATTTGCAAGAGCCAGATGTGCTTATGTCATGATTGTTGCTTTCTTTGGAACAATTTTTCTAATATAACAAGCCTCTAAAGAAATTAAAGTTTCATAATTCTGTATGCAATGACTCAGTGGCAAGAAAAATTCACAAGCAGAGTCAGTCAAATTGCTAGCACTTAGGCAAAATGAGGGGGGCATCTTTTTGGTTTCTCTTTTACTCTGTTGTATCATTTTCCTTTGAAATTCAGCCAGATGTCTTCAGAATGGGGACAGGTCAAGCTTCTGAAAATGTCTGCTTGGATTAAGGCAGTGAAAAAAAGTTCTATACTGAATGGAGTCAAGATGGTTATAAGATGAAACATGTTGACTATATAGTCCCGTAGCTGGTATCATAACCAATATATCCTACTATGAGTATTAAAGAGTCATAAAATCTTAGAGATGCTAAGAGTCCTTGGATATCATTTATGCCTTTTACCTCAATCATTAAAAAGATCAAATGAATATGAATTTTACTCACTCTTAAGTCTTTTGGGAAATTTGAACTAGTGAAAAATGCAGAAAAACACATTTTTGGAAATAAATCTATTTTTTTAAAAAAAGTTGGCTATGAATCCTTCAGATTGAAAGAATAATACAATTACTTTTCAGGAAAAGAGTAGTGTTAGTTGCTTCTTTTAGAGCTCTGATAATCATTTGTTTTACAGCCCTTTGAAGTGGGTTGTACCTAAGGAAGGCAAGACCACATAAACTCTGAGACTCCATAGAGCTGGTTCTTATGAGTTGTGATTACTGATACATTACAGAAAGGAAGAGGTACAGCCGCATTCCATAACCCTTTTCAAAGCTGGGTAAACTGGACAGTAGGATATCAGGTAAGATTTAGTAGAATGAGCCTTGAAATAGAAATCAGAAAACGGAGTCCAATGAAAAGATAGAAGGTATTCACAAAAATTAAAATATCCACATTCTGTCTAACAAAACATATGATTTTATTATAAATGTCATTCTATTCAGATTGAAGATTTTAAATTTGTCTTGGATAATATGAATGTCATTAAATGAATAGGTATAAGCTTACAAAATAATTTCTCAGCTCACCCTCTAAACTAACATCAGCTGAATTTGTTCCATGTGTAAGGCTCTGTGTTAGAAGCTGAGGAGAATTCAAAGCACACAGCTCTAAAGGAGATATAAAATATAAATCCTTAACACTTTATTTGTACTTTTTTGTGGTGCTTATCACTATTTTAAACTTTATGTGTAATTATGCACATGTATCTTATCCTGCTTGATACACTGTAAGCTCACAGAAGGTATGATCTAATTATTTTTGAATGCTTAGCATCAATAACGGTGCCTTGCAAACAATAGACACCCAATCAGTAGTTTCTGAATTAACGCACTATACAAAATCCTTGCATATTAGGAAGGAAAGACAGTGTCTATAAATGAGGCAGCACAAGTGGTACACCATTATATTTATTATATATGTGATGAACAATTTTATGATGTTAAAGTTAAAAAAATAAAAGGTAAAAAAATTCAGTCCAACTTTAATCACACTGTTTCACAGCAAATTATTCTTTTGAAGTAGTTTGCTAAAATTTTGACTAGATAGCTGCTCAGTAACTGTTAGCTTCACTAACCAGTAGTAGCATTTCTAGACACCTAAAAACATCTAGCTGAAAACCAAAGAAAGAAGGCAATCCCAGTTACAATAGCTACAAAAAATAAAATACTTAGGAATATATTTAACCAAAGAGGTGAAAAATCTGTACAAGGAAAACTATAGAACACGGATGAAAGAAATTGTAGATGACATAAACAAATGGAAAAACATCCAATGGTCATGGATTAGAAGAATTGATATCGTTAAAATGACCATAGTGCCCCAAACAATCTACAGATTCAATTCAATCTCTGTAAAAATACCAATGTCGTTTTTAACCAAATTAGAAAAAACAATCCTAAAATTCATATGCAACCAAAAAAGAGCCCAAGAGTCAAAGCAATCCTAAGCAAAAAGAACAAAGCTGGAGGCATCACATTCTGACTTCAAGTTATACTAAAAAGCTACAGTAACCAAAACAGCATGGTACTTGTGTAAAAATAGACACGTAGATCAATGGAACAGAATAGAGAACTCAGAAATAAACCCACATACTTAGAGCCAGCTGATCTTTGACAAAATTGATGAGAACATGTACTGAAAAAAGGACACTTTCTTAAATAAATGATGCTGGGAAAATTGGATTGCATATGCAGGAGAATGAGACTGAATGCCTATCTCTCCCCATATACAAAAATCAACTCAAGATGGACTAAAGACGTAAATGTAAGACTGAAACTATTAAAATACCAGAAGAAGACTTAAGGAAAACTCTTCTGGGCCTTGGTTTAGGCAAAGAATTCATAACTAAACCCTCAAACCCAAAAGAAACAAAACCAAAAATAGACAAATGAGACTACATTAAACTAAAAAGCTGCTGCACAGCAAAATAATCAATCAACAGAATGAACAGACAATCTGCAGAAGGGGAGAACAGTTTTGCAAACTGCCTTAAATGCTTCTAATACAAATTATACTGTTTGAGCCATAACTAATGAGTAGTACCATTTTTTCTTCTCAGTCTAGTTATTAACATAGTCTAGTTATTAACACTCTGGTTAATAACAAAAAAAAAACCAAAAAAACTATTTATTATAACCAAATAGCTTTAGTTAGAAAATTTCTTTGCAGACCAATGGTTTAGGAATGGAAAAGGTTAAACTCTGATTAACTATTACATAAGAGTCTCCAAAAATGTCATTCCACATATAATTCTCAGATCATAGTTCACAGTCATAATGATTATAATAGTGAATATTCATTTCTAAACATAGTTGAGGTTTAAAAATCAACAATATAGTAAAGCTTATGACAGGCTTAGCCAAAGTCCCATAAACATTTAAACTTAGGTGAAGACTGTTTTAGTATAAATATAGAATTTTTTTCCTGTTTCAATTTTGAAAAATTCACACCGATTGATTGGGATAGAATTGTTTCTTTATCCAAGACATATAAAAGACCTGCAGTGTAGATGTGTAAAAATAAGCCTAGCTAAATATTTTTCAAAATTATAAAATTACTTATTTTATGGAAGCTCTTTAAGAAATGATTTTTACTTTATGGCTTAAAATGTTCCACCTTTATTACAGGCAGCTTTAATAAAGTGGCTAGCATTAAAATTTTGGTAAGCTCAAAAATATATATTTGACACATAGAACTGAAAGGACACTATCAAATCATTTAGGTTAGTCTGACTTCCTCATTCTGCTAATGAGCTAAGATCTAGGAAGTAGCTTGCCCAAGATCGTATAATTAGTATTGGAGTTAGAAGTACACTCTAGCTATCACTTCAACATTACCAGAATATCTATCACTTAAAAGTACAAATGGATACAAAATTAGCCAACTTTTGCACCTTTCAAGCACATTTCCAGCATCGATAAATGGGACCAACCTCTTAAATAAATTGAATTAAGAAAGTCCTGTGAAGAACTTACCAATCCACAAATAAATACCTCTAACAGTATTTGTACTGCTTTGTGCACTGTGGCTAGCTTTAAAGATATATCTGTCTTCCATTTGGATCTTAGTGACACTTTAATAACTAAGCCTATTTAGATTTAACCCAAAGCAGTAGGTCCTACCAATTAGACTCAGCCTCATGGTGAAACCCTTCAGTGCCTTCCAGTACACATAATGGTCTATAGCAGGACCTAAGAAATGTATTGTGTCAGAGATTGATGTTATACCACGATTATATTTGAAAAGAGAAACATGCTTTGTCCAAATATAGCCAAATTGATGTCAAATTACAATGGGTGGTGTCACGATGTAACTATATTTACCATAACTTGACATATATATATATACACACACACACACACATACATAAATATATTTACATACCTGCTTTCTATGATACAATCATTTAGGATCTCTAATGGAGTGTGCCAAACAGAAAAAGTACAAGGCCTTTTCTTGTTATAAACATATGATTTTCATATAGCAACCTAACCAGTCATCGAGTCTTCCAATAATCACCCCAATTCATTCATGCGTTAATTCAACAAACGTACATTGAGAACTAAACTCAGTGAGGCACTGGGCTGGATATTTTATATTTATTATTTCATTTAATCTTCACAATAATTATATAAGATAGAAATAATTATCCATGTTAGTCAATCTTACTTTTAAAAGCCTGTATTCTTTCTGCTTTTAAAATTAAATTATTTTAAATAAGTTACACAGTGAACCACAATGAAACCAATTTCTTGTTCCTAGCCACCAGACAAGGATCACTGTCCAAGGAGAAGAAAGATTCTGATGTGACTGCTATTCTGAGCTCTCAAATAGAAAATTGTATTTTCAAATGTGTTACAGTTACTCTCTAAAATGGCATTTCACAATCTTCAGATGGACAAGAAAGAGGTAACAGCACCACCAGTCACCTTGAAGGAATAAGTGTCACAATCGGATCTAGACAATGCCCTTCTCCAAATGTTCAAGACATGGTACAAAACCTCTAAAAAATTAACCCCACATTAATAGACTGATAAGATAAAAAGAAGAACTATGCAAAGTATAGGTAGACATAGGAGAGCTTGATAAAATGGGAATTGAGGGGGCTTTAAATTGGGACCAGTATGCTCCAGTATACAAAAACTGACAGTAAAAAAGGAGGCACAACTTTACACACCAAATTCTTTTGGGAAAAATTCTTCTGTGCTTTATCATTTCAATTTAGAAAAGACATTTTAAGTAGCCTGCCAGAATCCACCCTGGAAAGAAAGAAATAAAAATCATCTCTCAGAATACTTCCAAACTCATTCTACAAGGTCAGTAGTACTCTGATACCAAAACCAGACAAAGCCATATATATATGAAAAAATATATATATGAAAACTACAGGTTAATACCTCTGATGAATACTGATACAAAAATCCTCAATAAAATACTAGCAAACCAAGTTTGACAATACGTTAAAAAATATCATTCATCATGACCAAGTGGAATTTATCCCTGGGATGCAAGGATGGCGCAACATATACAAATCAATCAATGTGATACATCACATCAACAGAATCAAGGACAAAAATCATGATCAACTTCAACTGATGCTGAAAAAGCACTGATAAAATTCAACATCCGTGCCTGATTTAAAAACCCTTAAAAAAACTGGGGATAAAAGGAACATACCTCAATATAATAAAAGCCACACATGACAGACACACAGCTAATATCATACTCAATGGAGAAAAACTGAAAGCCTTTCCTCTAAGATCTGGAACATGACAAAGATGTCCACTTTCAACACTGTTATTCAACATAGTACTGGAAGTCCTAGCTAGAGCAATCAGACAAGAGAAAAAAACACAGGGTATCCAAATTGAAAGTATGAAGTCAGATTATCCTTGTTTGCAGATTATATGATTATATATTTGGAAAAACCTGAAGACCTCACCAAAAAAAAAAAAAAAAAAAAACCCTATTAGAACAGATAAACATGTTCAGTAAAGTTGCAGGATATAAAATAAACTCGTAAAAATCAGTAACATTTCTATATTCCAACAGAGAACAATATGAAAAAGAAATTTAAAAGTAATGCCACTTACAATAGTCACAAGTAAAATTAAATGCCTAAAAATTAACTAAAAGGGTAAAAGATCTCTATTAGGAAAACTATAAAACACTGATGAAAGAAAGTGAAGAGGACATCAAAAAATGGAAAGATATTTTGTGTTCATGAATTGGAAGAATCAATATTGTTAAAATGTCCATGTTACCCAAAACAATCTACAAATTCAATGCAATCCATATCAAAACCAATGACATTCTTCATAGAACTAGAAAAAACTAATCCTAAACCACAAAAGACCCAGAATAGAAAAACCTATTCTATGTAAAACGAACAAAACTGGAGGTATCACATTACCTGACTTCAAATTATACTGCAGAGCTATAGTAACCAAAACAGCATAGTTCTGGCATAAAAACAGGCACATAGACCAATGGAACAGAATAGAGAACCCAGAAACAAATCCACACACCTACAGTGAACTCGTTTTTAACAAAGCTGCCAAGAACATACGCTGGGGAAAAGACAGTCTCTTCAATAAATGGGGATAGAAAGACAGGATATTCATATGCAGAAGAACGAAACTAGAACCCATCACTAACCTTATACAAAATTCAAATTCAAATGAATTAAAAACTTAAGTCTAAGACCTCAACGTATGAAACTACCACAAGTAAACATTGAGGAAACTCTCCAGGATATTGGTCTGGGCAAAGATTTCTTGAGTAATATCCCACAAGAACAGGAAACCAAAGCAAAAATGGACAAATAGAATCAAATTAAGTTAAAAAGCTTCTGCACAGCAAAGGAAACAATCAACAAAGTGAAGAGACAATCCCAATAATGGGAGAAAATATTTGCAAACTACTCATCTGACAAGGGATTTATAACTAGAACATATAAGGAGCTCAAACAACTCTTTGGAAAAAATCTATTAATCCAATTAAAATACAGGTAAAATATTTGAATAGGCATTTCTCAAAAGAAGACATACAAATGCCAAGCAGGCATATGAAAAGTTGCTCAACATCCCTAGTCAGAGAAATGTAAATCAAAACTACAATGACATTATCATCTCACCCCAGTTAAAATGACTTATATCCAAAAGACAGTCAATAACAAATGCTGACAAAAACATAGGAATCCCTGTACACTGTTGGTGAGAATGTAAATTAGTACAACCACTATGGAGCACAATTTGGAGGTTCCTCAAAAAGCTAATAATAGAGTTACCATATGATCTAGGAATCCCACAGCTGGTATATACCTAAAAGAAAGGAAATCAGTATATCAAAGAGATATCTGCATCCCCATGTTTGTTGCAGCACTGTTTGCAATAGCCAAAGTTTGCAAGCAATCTAAGTGTCCATCAGCAGATGAATGAATAAAGAAAATGTGGTACTTATACACAGTGGAGTACAATTCAGTCACAAAAATTGAGATTGTCATTTGCAACAACATGATGGAACTGGAGGTCATTATGCTAAGGGAAATAAGCCAGGCACAGAAATACAAACATCATGTGTTCTCACTTATTTCTGGATCTAAAAATCAAAACAATTGAGCTCATGAAGATAGAGAGTAGAAGGATGGTTATCAGAGGCTTGGAAGGATAATGGGAGGGTTCAGGGGAGATAAGGATGGTTCATAGGTATAGGAAAATAGAAAGAATGAATAAGACCTAAGTTGATATCCCAACAGGGTGACTATAGTCATGCCCAAGGCCATGTGACCCCACCTCTTGCATCAGTTTAACCTAGATGTGGGACATGGAGTCAAAGAAGATCATTTTGGAGCTTTAAGATTTGACTGCCCTGTTGGATTTCAGACTTGCATGGGGCCTGTAGCCCCTTCATTTTGACCAATTTCTCCCATTTGGAACGGGTGAAATTAGCCAATGCCTGTACTCCCATTGTATCTAGGAATTAACTAACTTGCTTCTGATTTTACAGGCTCATAGGCAGAAGAAACTTGCATTGTTTCAGGTAAGACTTTAGACTTGGACTTTTGGGCTAATGCTGGAATGAGTTAAGACTTTGGGAGACTGCTGGAAAGGCATGATTGTGTTTTGAAATGTGAGGACATGAGATTTGGGAGGGGACAGCAGCAAAATAATATGGTTTGGTTGTGTCCCCACCCAAATCTCATCTTGAATTGTAGTTCCCATAATTCCCGTGTGTTGTGGAGGGACCCAGTGAGAGGTAATTGAAACATGGGGGGTGGCTTTTTCCCTTGCTGTTCTCATGATAGTGAGTAAGTATTAGGAGACCTGATGGTTTTACAAAGAGCAGTTCCCTTGCACACGCTCTCTTGCCTGACACTATATAAGACGTGCCTTTGCTTCTCCTTCACCTTCTGCCATGATTGTGAGGCCTCCCCAGCCATGTGGAACTCTGAGTCCATTAAAATTCTTTTTCTTTACAAATTACCCAGTCTCTGGTATGTCTTTATTAGCAGCATGAGGATGGACAAATGCAAGTCAATAATAATTTAAATGTACATTTTAAAAATAACTAAAATAGTGTAACTGGATTGTGTGTAACAAAGGATAAATGCTTGAGGGGATGGATACCCCACATCATATGATATGATTATTATGCATTGCATGTCCATATCAAAACATTTCATGTACCTCATACATGAAATATATATTCATCTACTATGTGCTCACAAAAATTAAAATTTCAATTAAAAAAATTCTCCTTCAAATACGACCTTCCTATTTGTAAAGAAAGGAAGAGAAAAAAAATACTATTCTATAGAAACAGATTCAATCAGTGCTACTGAAAGATGTTATCTCTTACCCTTATATTTATCCCCATTTGCTATAGTTCCACAAAACATCAGGGAACCCCAGGCCTAACCAAGTTACCCTGTAACACATCCTATTCTAATGTGACAGACATCATATAAGGGGACAATAGAAGTTGGAGGAAACAAATAGGGTAGGGTAGGGTAGGGCAGGGTAGGGTAGGGTAGGGTAGGGAGGCATCCCTAAGGAGATGTTATCATTTATTTGATTGATGCTGCCTAACACCAGGCCCCAAGCCTAGTTCAGTTCTCCAGGGATATCCTCGATTTTGTTACCTACTCAAAACAACCCTGATGACCACTTCTTTGCCTACCAGGTAAGGCATATTATAAAGCTGGACAAGTCCAGCCGTGACAAAGTGGAAACAGTGACGGGGTAATTAAGCAGCCTAATTTTGTGCTTGTTCAGCACAGAGAAGAAAGTGTGTCCATAACGAGTCATTACAGACTGAAGGAAGGGTAGGGAAAGAGCTTCAAATAATTATTTGAAAGAGATCACAAATACTTTTACTTTTTGTAAATCTCCAATGTCAACAAAATGATCTAGGAAATATAGCTGAGATTTTATGGAAAGAAAGAACTGAAGTCCTTTTTTCAGCATAGAAGTTACTTGTTCAAATACACTCCTAATATTTGAGATGAGACAGCAGGAATAGGGGAAGAACTACTACACTCCCAGTCCTACATATTAGGTTTATTTCCAAGTAAATCTCCTTGCGATTCCTGCATATTTTTCCGTAGCACCATTTCTTCCTTTCTTATTAAAACTACCTGTCTGTCACAATTCTACTCATCTTTTCAGTCTCAAGAATCACTTTTTCCTTGAAGTGTTATCTGACTACTGCCTTATTTGTGCTCCTATCATAGCTCAACCTTTGTCCCTGTGCAAATTATGGAATTTCTTTTTTCTTCCCATATTTTTTTCTCCCACCCAATTCTGAGCTCGTTAAGGGAAACACTGAGGCTTATTTATCTTCATGTCCCTAGCCTGACATAAAGATATAAAGACCCTTTATGTCCATAATGCCTGACATTTTCAGAGGTTCTGTTAATGCTGACCACTAAAACCTCTTTCATATCCATTCTTGCCTCTATCTTCTTGGAAATGCTATCATTTCAGCTCACACCCTTTTCGCCAGAGGTTACCTCCAGAGATGGAGGTCATCTTTCTTTGCTTCTGTCTCCTTACAGTTATAAGCATGTGGGTTCACCATGTAATGCACTGATTTTCTTGCAAACACCAGAAAACATAATGGTAACAGAAGAAAGAATTGTGAACATCATATTCTAACACAATCTCTTTGCTCTACAGATGGAAAAAGCTCATGCCTAGGAAAGGAAAGTGATATGCATAAAAATATCAGCTTGGTGAATAGTAAGTAGAATGAAATCTAGAACCCAGGTTTCCTACTTTCCCTATTGACTGTTCATACATACTAATTTCTTGTTTTGTTCTGTTCTCTTAGTGAACTGCAAATAGAATTTGTACATTCTATCACAACTTTTGGTTTGGGTTACATGAAAAAGATGTTTTTTTCTACCATTCTCCTTAAAGAGAAATTTACCTTACATGTACTCGTAAAGTAATCTTTGGGCATCGTAGGATAATTTAGGCTGTAGAATTTTATTTTAATATTTGCTTTAAAATGTACATATTTTAAACTGCAGCCTTAGTAATTAGGTTAAGGTAATTATAATCATGTTAAGGTGTTTTCAGATTTTTAAAATTAAAGTTTATGCAAATACACATAAAGGGCCAAAAATTTGTCTCAGGTGAGAGCAGACTTATTTTCACACACTTTGAGACTTCTGCCAATTGCCTTTTCACAACAACCAGAAGAAAAACGGAACAAGCTTTGACTGTAACCCATGAGAAACAGGACCCATTTGATTCATTCATTAACCCCTGCAGCCAGCTCAAGAATGTCAAGAACAGAAAAATAAATTGAGGCCAGGCGTGGTGGCTCACGCCTGTAATCCCAGCACTTTGGGAGATTGAGGCAGATCACGAGGTCAGGAGATCGAGACCATCCTGGCTAACACGGTGAAACCCCGGCTCTACTAAAAATACAAAAAATTAGCCGGGTATGGTGGTGGGCGCCTATAGTCCCAGCTACTCAGGAGGCTGAGGCAGGAGAATGGCGTGAACCTGGGAGGTGGAGCCTGCAGTGAGCCAAGATTGCACCACTGCACTCCAGCCTGGGCAACAGAGTGAGACTCCACCTCAAAATAAAAATAAATAAATACATAATAAAAATAAATGGAAAGAATAGTTTCCCTAGCTAAAGGTCCTCTTGACTATTTGTCCAAGCACTGGGTAGTTTGCTCCTCTAACATAACTCTTTGAGCTAATGGGGCAGAGGCTGCATTGGGTATGGATGTGAGGAGAAGCTGTAGAAAGGAAAGGAGAATAGGCTCAGATCAAAGGTCCTACTCTTAAAAAAATCTGAAACTTAAAAAAATCTGAATCCATCAGATAACAAATCACCCAGTCCACTGTTACAAAAGTAAGTTGGAATTCATTTTTGAATTGCACCAGTTATTTTGGAATGCATTCAGGAGAGCATTTCCTTATGGAACATAGTTGCAAATAATTAAGAAACAATGTGGGGAGAGGGGGCCAAGATGGTAGACTAGAAGCAGCTCACGTGTGCTGCTCTCACAGAGAAGAAACAAAAGGGTTAGTGAACACTGACCCTGCAGGCCAATCATCTCTGAAACCACGTTAGGATCCATTAAGGCAACAGAAAGACGCAGAGAACAGAGAGGAGTGAAGCTGGGCACCAGTCTGTCTGGGCTCAACACAGAGCCAGAAGAACTTCCCTAACATGGGAAAGGGTGAGAGCCCTCTGTTGGGGGGGCACACTCTCCACAGGGGCCTGTGTAAGACTGGTAATGGAAGAATCCCCCTAACCCCCTATATCCCTCCCATCACATTTCTAGACTGAGGCAGAGAGCTACCCAGCCATTTTACAGAAGCAATTCTTGAGTCCAGAGTGACCTCTACAAGTCTTGGGACCAAGAACAGATCAGCACCAGCACCATAGCTCCAATAGAGGTCACAGTTGTGGTGCCTGAGGCCAGTAAGATTGCTTCACCTCCCCTCACCAGACAAGGCTCAGCACCAGCTTCTGGCCCAGTGGTTCCACTTCAGCCTGAACTCAGCCAGCAGCTGTAACTTTCTCTTTTCCCAGGAAACACCCAGACAGCAGGGCAGGCAACCTTACCAAACCTCTCCACTGATAGCCAGGCAGGGAACACCTGCTACAGATTCTAGCCCAGTGGTCTCACTTCTGTCTGAACTTAGCCAGCAAGTGCAGCTTCCTGTTGTCCTGGGAAGTACCCAGAAGGCAGGGTAGATGACTCTACTCAAACACACCTCTTGTAGCCAGGTGAGCAACACATGTTATAACTTCCAGCCCAGTGGTCCTATTTCTGCCTGGATTTGCAGGGGGATACAGCATCCCGTTGCCTTGAAAACATCCTGATAGCAGGGCAGGCAACTCTACTGAACCCCACCTCTTATACCCAGACAGGCCACACTCACTAGAGCTTCCAACCCAGTGGTCTTGCTTCTGCTTGAATTCCACAGGAAGGTACAACCCAGTCTTTCCCCAGGAAGAACTTGAATAGAAAATTAGGGCTGACCTGGCAAGGATACAGCTTGTCTTCTAACTGCTGTCCCTGTCTAAGGGACCCCCATAGACCAGAACACCTAACAAAAGAAATGTAGGCATGGAGACAGTAATTGGAAGGGCTCCTTCAAGATCCAGACTAGAATCAAAGCCAGTCAACTGAACCCACCTTTTACCATAATCCAACCCTGAAGGGCATCTAAGAAGATTAAAAAAAAGAAAGAAAGAAAAAGAAAAACATTCAAAGGATAGCAGCTTCAAAGACTGAAGGAACATCAGCCCACACAGATGAGAAAGAACCAGCACAAGAACTTTGGCAACTCCAGAGTGCATTCTTACCTTCAAATGATCACACTAGTTCACCAGCAATGGTTCTTAACCAGGCTGAAATGGCTGAAATGTCAAAAACAGAATTCATTTCTGACTTCTATATGGATAGGAATGAAGATTATCAACATTCAGGAGAAAGTCAAAACCCAATCCAAAGAATCTAAGGAATATAATAAAATGATACAAGAGATAAAAGACAAATAGACATTTTAAGAAAGAACCAAACTGAATTGAGAGAGCTAAAAAACTCACTTCAAGAATTTCATAATATAATTGCAAGTATTAATCAGAATCAACCAAGTTGAGGAAAGAAATTCAGAGCTTCAAGGCAGCTTCTCTAAAATAACTCAGTCAGACAAAAACAAGAAAATAAATAATAAAGAAGAATAAATGAAACCTCCAAGAAATAAGGGATTATGGAGAGAGACCAAATCTATGACTCTTTGATGTCCTTTACAGAGAGGAATAGAAGGCAAGCAACTTGGAAAACATGTTTGAAGATATCATCCATGAAAATTTTCCCAACCTCACTAGTTTGGCCAACATTCAAATCCAGGAAATGCAGAGAACCTCTGTGAGATACTATACAAGATGACCGTCCCTAAGACATACAGTCATCAGATTCTCCAGGGGCAAAATGAAAGAAAAAATGTTAAAGGTAGCTAGAGAGAAGGAGCAGGTAACCTCAAAGAGAACCCCATCAGGCTAATAGCAAACTTTTCAGCAGAAACCCTACAAGCCATAAGAGATTGGGGGCCTATATTCAGCATTCTTAAAAGAAATCCCAACCATGAATTTCATATTCAGAGAAACTAAGCTTTATTTTAAGTAAAGGAGAAATCAGACCCTTTTCAGACAAGCAAGTGCTAAGGGAATTTATTACCAGCAGACCTGCCTTACAAGAGGCCCTTAAGGGAGTGCTAAACATGGAAAGGAAAGAACATTATCAGCCACCACAAAAACACACTTAAGTACGCAGACTGGTGACTGTATAAAGCAACCACACAATCAAGTCTGAATTATAACCAGCTAACAATATGATGATGGGATCAAACCTGCACATATCAATATTAACTTTGAATGTAAATGGGCTAAATGCCTAATTAAAAGGCATGAAGTGACACGTTGGATAAAGCAAGCAAGACTTAACTATAAGCTGTCGACAAGAGACTCACATTCAGTGACACCCATAGGCTCAAGGTAAAGGGATGGAGAAAAATCTACAAGGTAAACAGAAAACAGAAAAAAGCAGAAATTGCTATGCTAATTTCAGAAAAAAAAACATACTTTAAACAAACAATAATTTAAAAAGACAAAGGAAGGCATTACATAACGGTAAAGGATTCTATTCAATAAGAAGACCTAACTATCCTACATATATATGCACCCAACACAGGAAAACTCGGATTCATAAAGGAAGTTCTTAGAGACCTATGAAGAGAGTTAGAGAATCATACAAACATAGATTTCAACACCCCACTGACAATATTAGACAGATCATCGAGCCAGAAATCTAACAAATGTATTTGGGACCTAAACTCAACATTTGACCAAATGGGCCTAACAGCTACAGAACTCTCCACCCCACAAAAAAAAAGAATATACATTCTTCTCATCTGTACATGGCAGATATGCTAAAATTGACCACACAATCAGCCATAAAATAATCCTCAACAAGTTAAAAAAAATAACAAAATCATTCCAAACAGACTCTCGGACCACAGCATGATAAAAATAGAAATCATTACTAGGAAAATCACTCAAAATTGTAGAATTACATGGAAATTAAACAACATGCTCCTGGATGACCTTTGAGTAAACAATGAAATTAAGGCAGAAATCAAGAAATTCCTTGAAACTAATGAGACCAAAGATACAATATATAAGAATCTCTGGGATACAGCTAAAGCAGTGTTAGAAGCAAAGTTTATAGTACTAAATGCCCACATCAAAAAGTTAGGAAGATCTCAAATTAACAACCCAATATCACACCTAGAGGAACCAGAGAAACCAAAGCAAACCGAACCCAAAACTAGCAGAAGACAAGAAATAACCAAAATCAGAGCTGAACTGAAGGAAATTGAGATGCAAAAAACCATACAAAAGATCAACAAACCTGGTTTGTTATTTGAAGGAATAAATAAGATTAATAGACCACTAGCTAGATTAATAAAGAAAACAGAACAAATAAACACAATTAGAAATTACAAAGGGGACACTACCACTGATGACACAAAATGGAGAAAACTCTCAGTGACTACTATGAACATCTCTATGCAAACAAACTAGAAAACTTAGAAAAAAAGGATAAATTCCTAAAAACATACAACTTCCAAAAATTGAACCAGGAAGAAATCAAATCCCTGAATATACCAATAACGAATTCCAAAATTGAATCAGTAATAAAAAGTCTACCAACCAGAAAAATCCCAGGATTTACAGATGGATTCACAGCTGAATTCTACCAGATGTATAAAGAAGAGCTTGTGCCATTTCTACTGAAACTATTTCTATATACCAACAATGTCCCAACTGAGAAGCAAATCAAAAACATAATCACATGCACAATAGCCACAAAATGAATTAAATACCTAGGACTACAACTAACCAGGGAGGGGGAAGATCTCTATAATGAGAATTACAAAACACTGCCCAAAGAAATTACAGATGATACTAACTAATGGAAAATAATGGAAAAACATTCCTTGCTCATGCATAGGATGACTCAATATTGTTAAAACGGCCATACTGCCAAAAGCAATTAAACAGATTCAATGCAATTCCTATCAAACTATCAATGACATTCTTCATAGAAATAGAAACATTTATTTTAAAACTCATATAGAACAACAACAACAAAAAGTTTGAATAGCCAAGGCAATCCTAAGCAAAATACAAAGGTGAAGGCATCACATTACCTGACTACAAACTATACTACAAGGCTACAGTAACCAAAACAGCATGATGCTAGTAAAAAGAAACAGACACATAGACCAGTGGAACAGAATATAGAGCCCAGAAAAAAAAGTCACACACCTACTACCATCTGAACTTTGAAAAAGTGGACAAAAACAAGCAATGGGGAAAGGACTCCCTATTCAATGATTGGTGCTAGAATAACTGGCTATCTGTATAGTCCATTTTCATACTGCTATGAAGAAATACCCAAGACTGGATAATTTATAAATAAAAAGAGGTTTAATAAGACTCACAGTTCCATGTGGCTGGGGAGACCTCACAATCATGGTGGACAGCAAAGGAGGAGCAAAGGCACGTCTTACAGGGTGACAGGCAAAAGAGTGTATGCATGAGTTTATTGTGGCACTATTCACAATAGCAAAGACTTGGAACCAACCCAAATGTCCATCAATAATAGACTGGATAAAGAAAATGTGGCACATATACACCATGGAATACTATGCAGCCATAAAAAGGGATGAGTTCATGTCCTTTGCAGGGACATGGATGAAGTTGGAAACCATCATTCTCAGCAAAATATCACAAGGACAGAAAACCAAACACCACATGTTCTCACTCATAAGTGGGAGTTGAACCATGAGAACACATGGACACAGGGAGGGGAACATCACACACTGGACTTGTTGTGGGGTAGGGAACTGGGGAAGGGATAGTGTTAGAATAAATACCTAATGTAAATGATGAGTTGATGAGTGCAGCTAACCAACATGGCACATCTATACCTATGTAACAAAATTGCACGTTGTGCACATGTACCCTAGAACTTAAAGTATATAATAATAGTAATAATAAAGACATTCAAAAAAAAAAAAAGAGAACAAAGCAAAAACGAAAGCATGTGTGGAGGGAAACTGCCCTTTATAAAGCCATCAGCTCTTATGAGACTATTCATTTCCTGTGAGAACAGCATACGAAGAACTTTTCCACACGATTCAGTTACCTCTCACCGGGTCCCTCTCATGACATGTGGGGATTATGGGGGCTACAATTCAAGATGAGATTTAGGTGCAGACACAGCCAAACCATATCACTATCCATATGCAGAATACTGAAGCTGGACCCATTCCTTACACCATATACTAAAATCAATTCAAAATGGATTAAAGATTTAAGTTTAAATCCTAAAACTATAAAAATCCTGCAAGATAACCTAGGAAATACCATTCTGGACATAGTTCCTGGCAAAGATTTAATGACAAAGATGCCAAAGCAATTGCAACAAAAACAAAAACTGACAAATGAGATCTAATTAAACTAAAGGCCTTCTGCAAAGCTAAAGAAATTATCAACAGAGTAAATAGACAACCTACAGAATGGGAGAAAATATTTGCAAACCATACATCTGAAAAAGGTTTAATATCCAGAATCTATAAGGAACTTAAACAAATCAATAAGCAAAAAAACAAACAACCCAAGTAAAGAGTGGGAAAATGACATTAATAGACACTTTTCAAAAGAAGACAGACTCACAGTCAATAGGCATGTAATAAAAGTGCTCAGCATCTGTATTAGTCCATCCTCCCACTTCTATAAAGAAATACCTGAGACTGAGTAATTTATGAAGAAAAAAGTTTTAATTGGCTCATGGTTCTGCAGGCTGTACAGGAAGCATAGCTGGGAGGCCCTAGGAAACTTACAATCATGATGGAAGATGAAAGGGAAGCAGGCACATCTTACATGTCAAGAACAAGAGGAAGAGAGAGAAATGGGAGGTACTACACATTTTTAAACAACCAGATCTCATGAGAACTCCCTCACTATTATGAGAACAGCAAGAGGGAAATCCACCACTATGATCAAATCACCTCTGACCAGGTCCCTCTTCCAACACTGGGGATTACAATTCAACATGAGATTTGGGCGGAGACACAAATCCAAACTGTATCAATATCACTAGAGAAATGTATTAGAAAAATGCAAATCAAAACCACAATAAGATGCCATCTCCCACCAGTCAGAATGACTATTACTAAAAAGCCAAAAAATAACAGATGCTAGTGTGGTTATATACTGCTTGTAGGAATGCAAGTTAGTTCAGCCATTGTGGAAAGCAGTGTGGTGATTTCTCAAAGAACTTAAAACAAAAGTACCATTTGACCCAGCAATTTCATTATGGGGCATATACCCAAATGAATATAAATCATTCCACCATCAAGACACACACGTGTATGTTCATTGCAACACTACTCACAATAGCAAAGTCATGGAATCAACCTAAATGCCCATTATGGTAGACTTGATAAAGAAAATGTGGTACATAGACACCATGAAACATTATGCAGCCATGAAAAAGAACCACATCATGTTCTCTGCAGCAACATGGATGGAGCTGGCAGTCATTATCCTAAGCAAACTAATGCAGAAACGGAAAATCAAATACCACATATTCTCACTTGTAAGTAGGAGTTAAACTTCGAGAACACATGGCCATAAAGAAGGGAACAACAGACACTGGGGCCTACTTGAGGGTAGAGAGTAAGAGGAGGAAGAGGATAAAAAAATACCTATCAGGTACTATCCTTATTACCTGGGTGATGAAATAATTTGTACAACAAACCCCTGTGACATGCAATTTATCTATATAACAAACTTGCCAAAAAAAAAGGGGGAGATTAAATAATCTCTCTCTCTCTGCTTTTTCCAAGTATTTTTTTCTTTCAGGGTGCTAAATAAAGTATGTTAACATACAATGTCTTATTTACAGAAATAAAAGTTAGTTATTGAAACAATTTGTAATTTAGTTCTTGAAGTAAGAAATTCAAAAAGGTGATAATTAGGGCAGTTGAAAATCAGCATTATGGGGATGGATGTGTTTTCTTTTTGTTCCCAACAGCTGGGCAGACTATGCTGAAGAGATTCAGTTCTCTGAATTTACTCCAAGTGGTATAGCTTATACTTGTAATGTTCCTTTAACTCTTTTGTCACAAGGCTTTAGTTCATCAGGTAAACCTTAAATAAGTACATCTTGACTCTTCCAATAAGATATAAAAACTCATCAATGAGTCCAGAAATTAGATTTGAAATCTAAGCATTATTTCCCACATAAGGAAGTTTTCAATGTGTACATATTTTTTAGTACATGTGCTGAGTCCAATCGTGTATTTTAGTAAATGAATATATGTCAATTTACCAATATTTGAATGCATAATTTCTTAGTAAACAAAAGGCAAATTCAGTTATTCAATCAAATATTATTTATTGAGTTGCTACTATGGGCCAGGTACAATTTTGGTTTTGGAAAAGCAGATGTGAGCAGTGACTTTTTGGGAGGAGGAAGGGAAAACAAGACAGATAAGCATATAGATATGTAACTCTGGTGGTGATATGTGCTATGAAAGATAAAGTGATCAGGTATATGAGTATGTGGTGGGGTGGGGGGCTTTTAGAGAGGTCAAGAAAACTCAGAGAAGGGGACATTTGAATAAAGACTCGAGCTAAGTGAGAGAGTAAGCCATGTCATCATATGAGGACAGCATCCAAGCAGAGGCAAAGTATAGTTGAAAACCCTATGGCAAGGGTGTATTTGTGCTTGGAATGTTTGAGGAATAATGAAGAGACCAGTGTAGCTGAGCTGGGCAAAAGGTAACATGTTAGGTGTCAGAAAGATAGTAATGGGGCCAGATCATGTAGGTCTTATACACCGTGACACCGACTTTGTGTTCCATTCTGAGTTTCTGGGTTTCTTGGAAACACCATTAAAACAACATGGCAGACCTGGAAATCCCTCAGCAATACCCACATAAGAATCTGGAGATATGCCAGGGCTGCCTTGCCTTGGCCCACAATGACTGCCAAGGAACCAGATGCTGTTGCTTGAAAAATATTCTACACTGCCCAGCTTCTATGCCCTTCAATTGTCATCCATAATAGCTTCCAAAAGAACACAGAATAAAGGCAAGCATGGGTAACTGTGTAATGACAAGAAAATGGTCTTTATTTAAATTGTGAAATATATATACTTGAGAAAACAAAATTGCATAAAAGGAAAGTATAAGATTATTCAAATGCTGTTTTTTCACTTAATTATTGGACAGAACAAATATTACTAGTTGGAAATGAACATGTTTATTATATCAAAATGTTTTCACTGTTTTTAAACTAAACTAGGTATTTAATTTCTCAGCAGACTTTGGAAGATTGCAAACAAAAATCAGGCTAATGAACAAAAATAATAATATATAGATTTATTAAATATAAATTTCATGTTAATACTAAAGTACAATATGTGTTTGTTATAAATATTGAGACATAAGGAGGTATTTTGAATTTACTTATAAGTGATCAGGTAGACTAGACAAGAAACATAAAATATCCTCTTCTTACTTTCTTCTTACATTTTCTTCTGTGTTTTTTAAATGAAAATAAAAATGTTTTACCCCATTTCAAGGCAACTTTACTAACCATCACTTTTTAAACTGCAAATTATTAGTACTGCCAATTGGAGAACTTCAGTACATTTTGCAGTATGTAAATATGCCATCTGTATCCTACAGTAATACCCATGGCTTACTCTCTAATTAGCAGAAGAAATGATACCTTATATATATAAACCATAGTAAAAATCATTTAAATAGTATATAATAAGCATACAATATGCTTTATTGTCATTAGATATGATACTGATATATAGCACAATAATCCACTTGAAAAATTTCTATAGCAGATAAAGCAGGTAACAGTTAATATAAAAGACTGAAGAAGACATTTAGAAAAAGTGAGGTCTTATAAGTTGCTATGAGAGACAGAATAGTATAGTGAACCACTGTTAACTAGCTGGGTGATCTTGGGCAGTTATTTAATCTCTCTGGGCCTTACATTTCTACATCTGTGAAAATGGGGATAACAATAGAACCTACTCCAAAAGATTGTTGTATGGAATAAATGAATTAACATGCAGAATGTACTTAAAACACAGGCACATTATGAAGACTTAATACTTACAGGCTCTTGTTATTCTTATAGGTACATCTTCTTTAACAGAAAACACTCTAAAGATCTTATTCAGAAAAATACTTATTGATATTTTTATTTATTTAGCAAAAATTATTACTGATGCAAAGATGAAGAAGATACGCTGTCTTTCAGGACATCAGAGATATGCTGTCTCACAGCACGGATGGGAAGAAGACAGGGAGAAAAACATAATATAATAAATGGTAAAATGGAAGCATTTACAACTTACTACTGAAACACCATCACTGGGAACAATTAATTCTGACAGAGGGACAGTTAGGTAGGCTTTACTCACAGTGAAGCCCCAGAAAGAGGTCCTTTGTTAACTAAAAGTTTAAAAATAGCCAGGCACAGTGAAACATAGGGAGACTCTGTCTCTAAAAAGTTTTTTAAAAAATTAGTCAGGCATGATGGCTCAAACCTGTAATTTCAGCTATTCCAGAGGCTAAGGTGGGAGGATCACTTGTGCTCGGAGTTTAAGGCTGCAGTGAGCTATGATTGTACCATGGCACTCCAGCCTGGGTGAGAGAGCAAGATCCCAACTCTAAAAAAAATAATAATAATTTTTTTAAAAATCTAGCAGAATTCACACCAATCCCTGCAACGAGGAAGCGTTTGGGCTAATGGAGTTTCTGTTCTGTATTTAGTAATGTCTCCCCTTTTGGCCCATTCTTTTGGACTCGTACCCCTAGACTGTATTTCACAGAGCTAAGATGTTCACACTAAGGGCCAGTGGGATGTTGAGAGTCTTAAGATTTATAAAATGTACCACTTCTCTGGAAAAGGAGAAAGCACCCTTGGCTATTCATGTAGGGAACAAGAACTTTCTTTTATTCTTTTTATTGTCAGTTTAAAGATTGATGCAAAAAAAATTAAGGAAAAAGTCTTTAAGCATTCACAGTACTAATTTAAGGGAGATTTTCCTAAATCTTAATATCTCCTCTATGCCTGCCATAACACCCCTAGAAAACTCTCATTACATGATGTAAAATCACAGCTTTAGTTTGTTAAGAAGGCATAATTCCAAGTGGACCATGGAATATTTATGTCTCTATGCAGCTCTTTGAAGGAATAATCTTATGTTTTTGTGCCTGTCGTGGGTCAGAGGTTTAAATCAGCACTTCTTTCTGTCACTTCTTATGTGTTTTACTATAATTTACAGCTCAGCAAGATGAATCATAAGACAAAAGTGTCTATTTTATTTCAGCAACTAATTCTAGTTAATCAAAGATTTCCAGCCCAACAACCCAGCATGAAACTCTGCATGGAAAATATGAGGAGAACAAAGCATTTTGTCAATAACACATCTCATGATGTAAACACATATGTCTCTTAAAGGAAATTTTATGGTTTCCACATTATCAGCATACAAAAGGAGCATTCTTGTCACAGACCTGGTGCGACTGTGGAGTCATCGTCACTGGAAACAAGAGCCTGATTAGGTTCCCACACAGATATGAATAGACTTTCCTTTTTTAGTGGAATAGCTGCTTTTATTCCTTTTTAAAACAGACTGGTAATTGTCACCCTAAAAACACTGAATTGTACTAGGGCAACATTTGTTTCTGCTCTTTTTTCCCATCTTTTTAGAATCAGCCAATAACATTACTATCCCTTCTGGTTGGTCCTCTTCTGGAAAGTCTGAGTTAATCCACAGCTGTGTGAATGTGAAAAAGGCACACAGCAGGCTAAGTCTGTTGGGTCTCTTGTCTGCTAATAAAGTGAACAGTCTGCAGGACAGATGTTAAGAGGATCTGTTAAATAAGTCAGTGGCAGAGATCCTGACCTCTGCCAAGGAACATTTTATTATTCCAGAAAGGGGCATAATTGCAAGGCATTAACAATTAGAAGAACCATAGTTTTTCTTTATAGATTTCTTACTTCTTGCTTTGTCATTTGGTTGAAATACAGTATCAAGGCCCATTCACTGAGAAGCAATGTGCTAAATATGATTGGGCTTAGTATAAACTGCAGATTACAGGATTTCCCCAAATCCCCAGGAAATGGTTGGACCTTGGCTTTGCTTCAGTCTTAAACAGTTTTGTTTATTCAGCGTGTATCATTACACTATTTGTACAGTCTCATTTGCCACAGGGTACCATTGTACTAAAGGGACTATCAATCTTACCAAACACAGTGCCTTAACTATTAAATCTAGTGTAATGGGAAATGTAAACTAGAGATCAAATTAACAGAGGAATATCACACCATAAAGTTGTTCACTATACCTTATACTACTTTACCATTTGTGGTGTGAATAAAATCATGTTTACCACATGCATTCCAGATTCCCTTGTGCAGTATAAAAGGTACTCTGTGATCTGACCCCTTGCATACCTTTCCAATCTCGCCTATGATTGCTCCTGTACACTCAGCCTGTGCCAACTGTTTGTCGTTTCTGAATGTGCCATGCTGTCTATTGCTTCTACACCTATGGGCAGCTATTCTCTTTGTCTGGAGTGATTTTTTTCTTCTCTGCATCTTTGTCATTCTGCATCCTTCCCCATAAACCTGGGGAACTTATACCTCCTTTTAAGATTCAATTTTAACATCACCTTATCCATGAAGATTGCCAGTACTTCCCCAGGCAGAGCTAAGCACTTCCTCCTTCCATAGCATTTTCTCTCTGGGAACACACCTATTTTAACAATTATCACATTGCTTACTAGATTGTGGGCCCTTTAGGGGCAAGAGTCAAATTCTCTTGATCTTAGTGTGCCCAAAATAGAAAACAGTGCATACTATAGAGTAGGCACTTAATAAACATTTGGGGAATCAATCTATGAGTGAACTAATTAAATAATTAATCTTTTCATCATGTTAGCATAAGCTTATATTCTAGTTTTGTCACTACTACCAGCACTGTAACAGGGTCTTACACTTTTAATGTCTTACTTTGTTTTGTTAATGAATCATTTTCATTAGGTTGGTATATTCGATTGTGAAAAAAATATATCTCTACTAATACTGATCACGCATTGACCCCCACTTAGAATAGGTAGGAGCATGAGATATACTATCGTCTTGGCCAATTCAGTTGAATTCAGTTAAATTTATGTACAAGAAGTAATCAAATTTAGTTATTTACACTATTGGCTAACAATTCTATACACCTAACTCAGGTCACAGACTAGCTGTGTGGCTTTGATCAAGTTAATCTATCTCTCTAGACCTCAGTTCCTTCAACTATAAAATTATAAGATTTACATAGCACTTGACAGTATATAAAGCACTTTTCACAAACATTTTCTTATGTATTCCTCACAACTTCCCTGTGGGGTTATTTTCCTACTCCCATTTGATAAAATCTAGGTATCAGGAAGATTAATTTGTCCAAGCACATGGAACCAGCGGTGGAGATGGGACTTGACCCTCAAAGCCTCTGAAGGCCTTTCTAGCTCTGGAAGTCTATGGAATTTTACAATCTCATTGCCTATTTGTGAAGGCTTTATTTTCAATAACATGACATTTGTTTCATGATTAGTGGGAAATCTATGTTAAAGTACTCTAATTGTGGAGTGGCTGTCACTTCTTGCTGAAAAGCACTGTACTGGGCCTCATGCTTTTTGAAATCAGGAACAGTCATCAGGCATAGAGATTAGGACAAAAGGATTTCAAACTGCCTGTACATAATCACCTTGGTCAATCAGTATATATATGTACATACACATGTTATATATACACACACATCTCAAATGATTAGCCCTATACTATCTGTTCATATCACTTTCAAGTATTACTCATTTATTTCATTTCTTCCTAAGACTATTACTATAAGAGGGCAGTAATTTGCTTAGCTTGGTTGCTTAAAAGAGTACCTAAGGTACATAGTACATGTTTAATAAATATTTTTCAAACTAATGAATGAATAAGAGAGATACAAGCAGAAGGGTATGGACAAACACATTTATTGAGTATCTACCATGCAGTAGACATTGTACTAGGCAATTTGCTTATATTATCTCATTTAATCCTAACCCCAACCCTACTGAGGGGGTGTCATTATCCCCAGTTCACAGATGAAAAGACTGAGGTTCACCGGAAATTAGCTCATGGTCACTTATCTTTTTTAACTGCAGAATTCTTATGGAACCGAGAAGCACCACTTTTCTGGAACCTCTTACCCATTCATCATTGTATAGACAGAGAACATGTAAGAGAGCAAGCCAGTTGCTAAACCAAGGGTAGCATGTTGTTTCAATAAATGGTCACAGATCATCATCTGATGATACACAGTCATCTTCCTGTTTCATAGCGGGGTATATCTGTATTTGGCAATAGAGTCTCATAATCAGGAAATGGAGGCAGAGGTAGATCTAAAATTAGGAGGGTATGGTTGGATATAGGTGAATGATAGATTACTATTTTGTTCTGCATATGAAAAATGCCTCTTTATCAAAACCATTGATAAACGAATGGAGAAGTGAAGCATTTCCATCCAAATTAGTCATATTTAGTTCTCTACTATTTCAACAAAGCTTGTCTCTTGCTCTCAGGATCTCACTCTCTTGCCTTCTCTATTGTGTTATGTCTGAGCCAATGGCATAACTACACATGATGAATGTGCTGCCTCTTGGGCCCTGGAACAAACCCCTCTTTGGCCATGAAGAGGATGTTCTGAGCAGACGAACAGCAACACTGAGAGAGGATATCTTTTTCCTATGTGAGCTAAGTTGCTCCTCAACTCTGGAGGGCAATCCCAGTGTGGTGAGCACTGGTTGGGGCACATGCTCCGTTCCATTCATTGACAGTAAGTGTTTCTCCTTTTTTTTTTTTTTTTTTTTTTTAAAGTTATTTGCTTTTTATAAAGCAGACCAAGTGATAAACTATTGAGAAGCTAAACTACCTTTCCTATGGAGTTTTTAAACTGAGCCTCTGAGAAGGAGTTTGATACAATTCAATGACTGAAGTAATACCTTTGTCCATTTAAGCATTAAATGGCCCATTGAAACACAGCTTAGTTGGAGGGAATTTCAAAAGGCAGTACTTTCTAATTATTTTAGAAAATTTCTCTCCCAGCTGACTAGAGCAGAGCTTACAAAATGCAGCTCAATCACTTTCCACAGTCTCTCAGGTCAGCCTCTCACTAGCATTAATTAAATATAACCCCCTTAGAATACGAGAGGTTAAGTGAGAGCAACATAGCGTTCTTCTCCAATACATTACTGTGAACATAAATGGTCATAATCTGTTTATAAGAAGACTTCTTTTAGCACAGAGGTCTCACTAATGAAAAATTATAAGAGGCAAAGCAACATAATGTGACAACTGTTCATCGCAAAACACATTTTAAACTACCCATTTCCACATCTATTGTGCTTAAATAACACATATCATAAAGAAAATTGGTATAACAGATGGTTTCAGTTCTGGGTAGCAAACGCAAACCAGTTTTCAGTGTGATAAAGGGAACCAGTAAAAGCCAGCACATAATTCAGTCAGTCTCTTACCTAAAGGTCTTCCTTCTCCTCAAGTTAGAGACACTTTCCCCACAAGCTTCAAGTTTTAGTATACTTTCTTTTTTAACTAGATGCTAAATCTTCTATGGCACAACTTGAACAAACTCTAAAACTGAACAATTGCTGAAACAGTATGTTTCTATACTAGCCATTTTAAATTAGAAAAGACTCTTTTAAGCTACAGGTTTATGGTTCTAAAAAGTTCCATGCACTGCCCAGAGCTATTTGTAAATTAAATCATTTAAAATAAAGCTCTTTAATACTCTATAATTAGTCTTGTCTCTCCGAACATGACTTTACTGTAAATGCTCCTTCTTGACTCTCCTATTGTCCCAAGATTCCTGAGAAGAAAGCAGCCAAGCGATAATTCAACATTACTGCTGCTTCAGTGCACTAATCGCTTAAAGAGCAGCAAGCACTCTGTGCTCTCTGCCCCACAGTTCCCGAAGCCTCCTGGCCTGAGGCAGGCATCGTGACCCAGCAATGTCCAGATGTCAAGAGGAATACCCAGCTCCTAATGCAGCAGGCGCTCCATTCCAGTATGGTCAAACATCTGCTTCATCTGCTGGCATGCAACCTGCTGAACATGCTCAGAGTGCATCTCAGACTAGGGATGGGCAAGGATAGACCTCCCCAGCTACTCCAGGAGACTCATCAAAACTTTGAAACTATAAGACAGGCCCAGAAACTCAAAAAAACAGGGCTCTGGCATTCAGCAAAAACATACTAAACATTTTCCTAAAGGAAAGCCACAGAACAAGATAAGACAGTTTTTATCATAGTAGTTCTACTCCTCATTAAATTCTCTTAGTCTTGACGTTTCTTCTGGATATTAACTGGAAATCTGAAAAATACGTGAACTCTTTGGGATTCTGAGAATGTCATACTGACTTTGAAATTTTTCTCTTTTATAATTTAATTAAGTTGCCTTTAATTCACTTGAATATTATAACAAGAGAAGAATAAATTATACAAGAAAGCTTCTATTCCTACATACCAGTCAACAGAGCTTAATGCCAAGAATCCTGACCAAGAGGTAAAATTTAAAATACACTTAAACCATGTATTACAGTCCAATTTTGTTTACTAGAATAGTAATCTTGCCCAAGTCACTTAACTGTTCTGAGCGTCACTTTTTTCTTCTAAAATATGGGAATAATATTAAAACATTTATACAAAGGCTAAATATAAATTGTTTTTAAAACTGTAAAAGGCTATAAAATAGGTATGTATCTGTACTTGTATACATATATGTATGTATATATGTGTACACATATAATATTAATACTACTCATGTTTCTTTTAAAAAATTTTGTTTTAGAAAGAAATTCAGTCTCCTTTGTAATATCCAATTTACACATCAAGTGTAGCTAAGAATGATTTCATTCATCCTATGAGATTTCAGTAACTAACATCCTGTAAAACCTAATGAACAGTTCCCAGGTTCTCACCAAATTTCATATTTACTTCACTGTGAAAGGCAGGCTTATATACTATTAAAGTAAAAAATAATATTCCTTCATTGACAGCCTGAGTACATGATGTGTTTAATACTAATGAAGAGAGTTGTGACTGTTCTAGTTGGAGGTGACTGACTAGAATAAAATTTTTAGTTTTAAAGATCAAAGTGAAGAAAAAAATATTGAGGATAAACAGTCTAAGAGGTCTTAATTTAAAAAATTTTCCCCATCCAAATTGAGGCAGATGGGATAGGTGAAGATATTTCTGTTAAGATGAGTAAGACTTGCAGTCCCATTTCTTTATTATATATTCCTTTCCTTATTTTCTCTTCTCCCACTAGAAGGTAAATTCTTGGAGGGCGGGGACTTTGTTTTATTCATTGATATGTCCCCAGTACGTAAAATAGGTGTTCTCAATCTTGGCACTATTGGAATTTTACACTGGATAATTCTTCGTTGTGGGTGGCTGTTCTGTGCTTTGCAGGGTGTTCAGCAGTATCCTCACCCTCTAGACATTGTCAACCAAACCCTTGTGGGGCAGGGCGGGGGTGGGGAAAGTTGCCCTCAGCTGAAGACTGCTGTCTAGTACAGAACCTGGCATATAATAGGTGCTAAAAAAAATTTTTGCTGAGTAATTGAATTAAATTTATTGTGTCGATTTGCTTGCAAACTTTTTAAAATACTTTTTTTGGGGGTAGTTTTAGGTTTGCAGCAAAATTAAGAGGAAAGTAAAGGGATTTCCCATATACTCCATGCTCCCATACATGTACAATCTCCCCCATTATAAACAGCCCCTACTTGAGCGGTATATTTGTTACAATTGATGAGCCTACATTGACACATTATAATCACCTAAAGTCCAGAGTTTACATTAGGGTTCACTCTCGGCGTTGTACATTTTATGTGTTTGGACAAATGTATAATGACGTGTATCTACCATTATACTCTCATACAGAATATTTTCACTACATAATAGTTCACTAAAAATCTTCTGTGCTCTGCCTTTTCACCCCTCTCCTCACCCTAAACCCCTGGCACCCACTGATATTTTTACTGCCTCCATAGTTGTGCCCTTTCCAGAATGTCACATAGTTGGAATCATGTAGTATGCTGCCTTTTTCAAATTTCTTGAGCATGATCATTTATAAACTCTCTTTTAAATGTAGATTTTGACACAACTCTAATGATACAATAAGTGTTAAGTTATTCCAACAGTCACATTCAAAGCTAACATGTGTGATTTCAAGTAAGAAGAATTTTAAAAGGATGTAATACTTCATTCTTTCTTTAATTTAAATGAGTAGATAAATTAGAGGGAAAACTTGATAGGGAATATGTAGGGTGACAGCAGCTCTATTTCAAACTGGCTTCAAATGAACACTGTATGCTTGTACTTTGTATAGTTTGAAATAGTCAAATACATGGATATATTTGAAGCAATAAATTTTTCATACATATCTATCACTTATTTACTTTTGTTTTAGTTCATACCATTCAAGGTCAATAGCTCTAGCGGAATTGCTGACAAGGCATCAAGGATTATGGTCGAGGTTAATATAGACATTGTAACATCAACCTGTAGCCTGTTAGCTACAGGTATGGTAGCTGGTGTTATAAGAGAAACACACAGTGAGAAATGAACTGAATGAAGTTTATTGGAAATTAAGAATTATTCTTTGAATCTTTGCTTCTCCAAATGAATATGAACAGAGAGGCCTTAGGAAATTTATTTGGTTCTAACTTGGTTCCATTTCTTAGTCCATTAAATGGAAATGCAAATACTTGGTTAAATATGCATTGAATGAATATCGGTATCAAAGAATTCATGTTTAGAAAACTGGGGGGAAAACATTAAATTAGTTCCTCTCAATTTGACTCAATATGATTCTGCTGCTGTCATCAATTATAAGAGAAGAATGAAAGATAGGAACATATACAATAATTTTTTTAAGTCCACATAGTACCCACATAGCACCTGACACATATTTAGTGTTTTTTATTTACATACAATTGAGAAAAGAATCCTTTATTAATGCCATTTAAGCTTGGGAAGATACAGAAGAGAATCCAGTTATTATCCTAATCTTTATAATCCAGAACAGCTAAAATAAAGCAAGATGTTTTCAGATCAGTACGTTGAGTTTAAATCACTATAAATTTTCCCTGAGTTTACCTGTAGCATATGAACTCTTCTACAAATAAAATAGAAAAGAGGAACTGGCAGAACAGTAATAACTATGTGCCAGCTCTAGTGGTCAGAAGTGAGGAAAATCCATCCAACTTCAGCTTATCAATCTCTTTTAATTAAAATATTATAAAAAATGTCTTTCTCCTGTTCTGCCTATTCTGTTACCTGGAAGGTCAAATATTTTATCATATATTTTTCTGATATAAGTTTCCTAAATGTTCAGTATCCTGACTTATTCCATAGTTGGAAACAGAAGTGAAGCATTTTCTAAAATGCAAGAATGTTTTGCTTTCAAACTTTCTAATGTATCCTTAATCACATCATCTCTCAGAATTCCAACATAGCTCATTACAACATACACATACATGCAGATATATGATACATAATGTCAACCAAAAATATTTTAAAACTTCAGTTTGGTAAAACAAGAATAAAAATACCTGTCATTATTTTAGAAATAATCACATGTTATAAGAAATCTATGTAAATGTAATTACATGTGTTCACACACTGGAAGCTGCATATTGAGTGGATTAATTAGTGGGGCTAGAGCTAAATGACTGTTGACAAAAATCTTGTATCAGGAGAGAGAGAGGACTACATTGGTTTTGAGTATAGCTGACTATCCCACCAATCAACTTAAACACAGTGATTAACAGAGCTGATGTGAGAAGAGCCAACTATCTGAACTTTTAGGTATTACTTTAAAACCAAATAAAAAGCAAATTTCCAAAAGAAAATCCAGTTTATCCAATGTTTTAATTTGAGGGTGGATATAAACTTCTGCTTCACTGACTACAATGACAAGCTAGATTTCTAAGCATTCTGAATTGCCTTTATATTTGGCATCCTTCCTTAATCTACCTGTATTTGTTTAGCCTCCATTAGGATTCACTTGATACGCATAATTTTTCTGAAGAAGCCTATCCAGAAAAATTGTTGACACAAAAGAGTGTCTCTCTCTTATAGACAGAGCACTCAACAAAACATTTTCTGGAAAAAAAAATGTTTTCAAAGAAGCTTGGGTCCCAGATGTCCACCAAAGATGAAATGGATTAATTCATCCATTTTGCCAAATACTGTGCCAGGCAATGCTAAGGATTCCACAGTAAACAAAAGAGACAAAAACTCCCTGAATTCAGTAACTTACACTCTAATAGGTTAGACCCACCCATCAGAAGTACTTTAGACAACAAATCTAGAGTAGAATTGACTGCTTATTGGGGATACTGAAAAGTTTTGTCTATTCTGATGATGGTTCAAGAGACATTTGTGGAAATCTAATACATGCTTTATTATTGCATTTATCATTTATAAGAACCCTGAGAATGTATATTATACTCTTTTTACAATGAAAACAACTGCAAAGGGAGGTATTTTGTAACAGTGCAAGACAACAGAGCAACAAAGTTATAGTGGAAACTCTAATCCAAAGTTCTAATTCCATAAATGGAGTTCATTCCATTAGCCTACAGCTCATCTAAGCCTAGCTGTAATGGTCCTCCCAAATTCCACCACACTCTTAAAAATCAAGAAAAGAGTCAGAAGGGTGAGTGAAGGCTGATTAAGAGAAAAGCATGCATTCTCTTCAAAGCAGAGCCCCATGGTTGGCATCCTCAAAACAAGCTTTGAATTAGTGCATTCCTCTTTCTCCATTGGGTAGCCAGTAATAGGTCACCCTAATCAACTATTTATTCAACCCTCTTCTCTATTAGAAATTGCAACTTTCCAAGACTGCCCAGCAAAGCTAACTCAATCACCCTCCCATTTCCCCACAGCACTGAGGCATCTTTGCAATTGCAGATAAGAAGACAGGGTACAACAGACAGTGCAGAACCTCTAAATACGACATCATAAAGACTCAGGCTGCAAAAGAAATAGAAATACAGCATTCTCAATTCTGATGGGCACTTCTTTACTTTCAATTTGTAGAACAAAAATTGACAATATCATTTAAATAAAATATGTGCTTGTACTCACTTTTGCAAAAACTTCAATTGTTCTCCTCCATCTTTGCAAACTTGGCAAGACTTCAGTAGTTTCATTTAAGAATAACTATGGTTGATAGGTTTTCTTAGTGCTTTAAGACTCTAACTATATTCCTTTCCTCAAATCTCCCCTAAACTACACATAATACTCATCAAATAACAGTGAAAATGTATTTATATTGATATTTTTAAATTTTCATATACAATTCTTTCATTCAGGCTACTATACATACTATCGTAATAAGAACTAGTATGTTAAAATATGTTCCAACTAAAGCTTGGTGAACTTTGAATGCTAGATAAAAATCATTCTCTGAAGCTAATGAAGACAGAAACTCTGCCTGCAACAATATTAAGTTTGTTTTCTCTGGTGATTCAGAGAAGTGAGCAATCTGTCAGTAATACATTGAGAGAAATTACTCGTCTTGGAGGAATAACTGCTGACAGTCACTTTATCTCAGGGCTGACCCAAACATCTTCCTGCTGACAAACAAATTACTATGTCTATAACTTTGAAAAGGTAACTAGCTTGTTTTAATTTTGATTGGTCTTTCACAATCCCTTATACATATACTCAGCCCCATCCTTCATTGTATTTTTTTAAAAAGGCAAGAAAAGTGTTTTGGGGGGAGCAGGTTTGAATTAATAAGAAAAAAATAGTAAGAAAAGAATAACCCTATTATCTGATGCTAAGAAAAAGAACTGAGATGCTTCTTTCCAAGACTGTCATGTGGATGTAACTGGTAAATCTTGATGTCTACCCAACATTAAGACTGGCAGTGCCGCCAGTGACTGACTGGATGAGTGAACACATTACCGAGACAGTATTGTAGGAATTAATTTTCTTCAATAAAGTGATTTTTAAGGCTCATATATTTCACAATCTAAACATATGTCACTGTTTCATAAACAAAATAAATGGATTAAAATAATACATTACCAATACGCTGACACATGGAGATATTTTAATTAGAAATTCTTAAGCTGTGTGATATTTAACTGCTGTATTTGCTAAAGAGAAGCATGCATCATTTAATAAGAAGGCATGAGGCAGGTGGATCACTTTGCATATGGTACCAGATTTTGTTTAATGTAAGCTACAACTATGAGGCAACACTACTCCCCATTAAAAACAAAACAAAACAAAACAAAATTAAGGATCTATCATATTGAAAGTAACCATATAAATGAATAAATACACTGAAGCCCCTTTTTCATTAAAAAAAAAAAAAGTCATCCAGAGCTTAGTTCCCACGACAATATTTCTTCAGAAACAATGTAACATCATTGCTATTTAAAGGCTAAATTTACATGACTGCCTCATTATACTGGTTCCCTTTCCTTAACATTCTTTTTGACTTACTTAAGGACCAATTCTAACATAGCTGAAGAAAGCAAATGGCAACTGGTCCTGAAATTTATATGGGTGAGAGAATTGGAATAAGCAGCAACATAATATATTGTTTACTGTAGCAAGTGCCCTCTGTTCTCTAAAGGTCAAAAGCATTGTAACCTTAGAGTTGCAGTTTCTGATTGTTCCCAGGGTTAAATACATTATCACAATTAATGGTTCAAACCCCTCAACCTTCAGATATATGAGTATTCATGCCTGCATCTGCTGAACTGTTCAACTAAAAATAGCACTCTTTGGCCTTCTTTCTCCTAATATTGTGCCCCTGAGGCAGAGAAAACCAAGCCTTAGAACAGCACAGTAGTATTTTAAAAAATGATCTTTACGGAATCTTCCTTATTTTAAAGAAAGAAAGTAATGGCATATGCTAATATAAGGAGAGTCTTTCCATTTTAAATAACTTGTCTCTACTTGGTAACACAATTTCAGGGTATACTTAATATATACCAAATGTTGTTAAGATTTACCCAGCCTAATTAATTTTAGAAATGACAACCTTTGAAGGACAAATTAACTGTAACATGAAGTAGAGAGCACCAGTTCTGAGTAACGCATGCAGTGGGGTGGGGGTGTATATGTGTTAAAAGCTTTTCCTCCTAAGAATCTCTGTTTAGAAATAAAACCAGTTAATATTGTTGTAATGTTTTCTAAGTAGCAATACTTTATCATGATCATGTTTGTTGACAGAACTGTGACATTTTAGCTTGTCAAAGGAGGGGAGAAGACCCTAGCTAGAAAAGAAAGCAGATTTTAATAGCAATAAACCAATATATTATTAAAATATCCCTCTACCTTTGCTCAAGATTTAAAATGTTACTATCTAGCAGCTTAGATATGGGTGTCTACTATGCTATTCAGGGAAGCCCCAATAAACATGCTACACTCATACTAGGAAAGTTTGGGAAACCTGCCTTTTAAACAAGGTTAATCTTTCCTAACCAGTGTCCACATAAGCAAATAGATCAAAGGTTTCCTGACATGCAGGAAAAAGCTGCAAAAATAGGAGGCAATAGAACACAGCAAGGGTAAATAAAAACTGAGGAAACTATCAAAGCATCCAAATTTAAACTGCAAAGCTATGAAGGCTCTTGAATTAATAGTTTCCTTGTTTAACCTAATTAAAGTGACAGACACGTGACATATGTTGTGCTTCTAGATCAGCATCACTAGGGCACTACACAGCTCTGGCACTCATATGTATGACATCATGGTTTCCAGAAACCCAACAGAAGCCAGATTTGATACATCAGGGATCGGTGATGGTGTGGGGGTTGGGAGTGGGGGGTGGGAAAGAAGCCGATCTAAGTGAAAAATTAAGCAAAAGAAAAGACTGGATAGAAACCTGGCTAAGGGAAGATTGATGGGATAGAACACAACACCTCAACAGAAAATCCAACAAAAAAGTCCAACAGGAAAGTCCAACAGGAGAGAAAGAAAAGTCCACCAGGAGAGGAAACAGAAAAGTCCAGCAGGACAGGAAGTCTTCAGTTTGAGCCAAGGCTACCTGATTTCTCATTCTTCCAGGCATTTAAAAGCTTCTCAAGATCACTGTCCTAAGTAGATAAGCTTGCTAATTGTCATCACACATATAAACTTGTTCCTAATGTCCAGTCATCTCTTTTTAGCTCTCCTAGGCATAGTAGATTGTCAGAATGCCTAGAAATGTGGTACTCACTCTACAGCCAAAAGACAGCCTTAGAAATTTCTTTTGTCTGTATAGAAGACAGGAGATACTCTGATAGTCTGTGTCTAATTATGTCTGAGTGGAAATCCCTGTCTACCTCTTATGTCAAAGCAAAAGAAAAGAGGGAGGCAGTTAACAAGCTCTGGAATTCTACCTTAGGCTACTTCCAAGGGGGTCTTTGGTCTTGTCTCTTCCTTCTTCTTAGGAGTAATCATTCCCTATCATTTTTCAAAAAGGTAAATTCACAAGCAGCAGAAAAGGTAATGTCAAAGGGACCTTTTATTGACTACACAGTGTTTGAGCTATACAGACCAGCAGGGCCATCAAAATCTAAATGTACATCTTGCTAGATGCAATTATTTTCATTTTTGGATTGAATTTCCCATCCTAGATTAGAATATAAAATTTTCTATTATATCTAACCCAGAGAATTAAAGTGTGTTTCAGTTTGAGGTAAACTGTATCCACTTTTTAAAAATTCAACAGGTAGCTGGAAATTCTCCAATATGATAGTCCCAGTGAGGGACCCCAGTGATGCAGAAAAGGGAATTAAGCATGAAATTGAAGAGAGGAGGACTGGGTTCCTGTAGAAGAAAAGGTCTTGGTTTTCATAAGCCATCTTCTCTCAAGTGGTAAGAATATCCCAACAAAACAACAAAGGACTCTACTGGAAGGTGAAATGTGAAAAGAATACTGCAGAAGTTTGTCTGGGAAAAAGCAACCATCCAGGCCCAGGCACCCACCCCTACTTCATTCTGAGAAAACTGAGTATGTAGAATTAGAAATCCTGGGCGATAACCTTGACTCAATGAATATTTTATAGCCTTGGTTAAATAACTTGACCTCTCCAAACCTCAGCTGTTTTATCTATACAAGCAGAATTATATTTGATCAAATTTACAGAGTTATTCTATGGTCAAATAATGTTTTAATGTTTAAGTATTTTTAAAAAATACTAAACAACACTATACATAAGAAAAGATAAAAGAGTGAGGAGAGAAAGATGGTTTTGAAGACACTTAAAATGTAAAGCTTTTGCCTGAATAGATATGGCAAAGAACAACCTTAATTCAGGGGCATTGCTTTGGGATTTGCTTTATTCTCTGAAAGAAAACGAGCAAAACAAGAGCCTCCTTAGGAATGAGAAAAAGGGAAAGATTAAGTTTAGTGTTTAGGTTGAGTGTTTGCCACATTTTTTTTAAAAAAAAGCCTAGAGTATGACTGAACAATCCAGTCCCCAGCCCAACGAAGCACCAATGGAAGCATTCATACCTCAATCTGTTTGTGGTTGTAAGAGTGGCCACCACCATGTTCAAAGGTGTCCAAATTCCTGCCAAAACGGTCACTTAGGCCCTTTAGCCTTGGGTTAATTTGTGGGTGGGAGACATGACCCTTCTGTTTAGTAGCATATTCAGAAAAAAAAAAAAAAAAAAAAAGACAAAACATACTGTCAGAACTCATGAAACAGAATACATGTTTCTAAATCCAGGGTATTGACCACATCAAAAAATAGAAAGTAGAAAGTTTAAGACTCAGTTTCTTTCTTTTACAGAAATTTGGTTATAGTATCAAACAGTGGCACTGATTTCTTGTTTCTGCCTCTGACTCAAGAAGATACTCAATAGCACAGCTATAGGAAAAGAAGAAACAAATTAGGTTTATAATAGTGAGGGTTCTTTTTAGACTTGCACCAACTATAGTATGTTTCAGTATTAGTAGTGTGAAAGGTGAAGGTTTGCAAGAGAGGTGAGGTTGCTGCTACTCTTAGGCAAAATTTCTAGCTCTGCTACACAGCCCTTAATGGGTTACATCTCTATGACTTCCTGGATCATGACTCATGACAAAATTTCTGAAAGTGTTGCAAAAATTCTTTATTTGCAGATCCAATTGGAAACATTCAAAATGATGTTTTTTCATGGGACAATAGTTGTACACTTTTTATGTTCAAGTCACATAGAGATTAGCAACACGAAAATAAAAATGCTTCACCAGATGCTATTTTGTAGATTATTTAAGAAAACTCAAAAATAATTACAGTATATTTTACAAATGAAAACTATCTTTAATAAAACTTTCTACTATATTGAAATCAAGTTGTTGATTATCTTATATTCTCTAAATATCCATATACTGAATGTTTGACTTATTTTAATGATCTCAGCTTTTTGTTTTTATTAATACAAATAAACATTCATATTCCAAGTCAACCTCCCATTCAAGTGGTAGTAGTAGAAGGGTATAATGACCACCTATTCCTATTCCAAACTCACTTTACTGTGAAGAAGATAAGGTGTAAATGATTTTTCAATCAGTTTCCAAAACACTTTCCCCCCAAGTTTAGCTTTATAAATAAGAAACACCAATGCAAAATTTATAAGACACCATGCCCTGACTTTTGACCCTAGAAAGGATGAGGATACACATATTAAGGAGCAATGCATTCACAATTTACAAAATAATTATCATGTAATTTGAGAATAACAATCCCTTATTTTATGAGCTACAAGAAGGAAAAAATATCCAACAACATTTTTTGTTTCAATTTTTATATGTAAAAGCTAATCTGGACATAAGTGGAGACACAGATGAAAAACTGACAAGGAAAAACCTAACGTGTATGCAGTAACAACTAGCCATTGAAATTGTAAAACTATTCACTCATCTGATAGAGAATACATAGTATTAAGTCATAATGTGATTTTTTTTCCTTTAAAAATATTGAAACTGGCAGTTTTCTCTTCTATTTGCATTATGGTAAGCACATAAGGTGTTAATCCTTCTGGGCTATGCTTAAAAAATTATTTAACATTCAGGCCATTATTTAGCATACAGCTGGTTAGCAGTTTTCCACTAAAGTACTGGCTCATATCCCACATTTTTTTCTTCTGGCACTTACCTGGAGCTGTAAAGGGCTGAGTCCAGAAGCAGCAGCAGCTGCCATTGTTGATGGAATGAACTGTACGGGGTAGTTATCACCTGTCGGAAAGAACAATGCATACAGGTTTAGACAATGCACAGGGAATTGCGGCAGACAAGTACAAACATGGTCCTTGGATTGCCTGAGCTTTACAACATTGCTCTAAGCCCAAACATCTGCAGAAACAAAAGGCTTAGTTGGGCACAGACTTGCAGTGCTGCCTTGGAACTTTTTGTTAACAGATAGCTGGTAGGCAAACTGGCAAAACATGAATGTGATGTTAAAAAAATTAAATGTGCAATTCAAGCATGTTCACTCCATTACGAATCTTGTAATACATCATTTTTTAAGAGTAAAAAAAATATCTTAAAGCCAGGCTGACACTCAATACACTGGGAAAGCATTGAGGCTTTTATATTAGAACAACAAAAAGTTTTGGCTTGGTAGGCAAGGCAGAGTATTAGAGTCCAAAAAGGGCTCTGAGCTATTGACTGCTCATAATTCTAAACTTTATTTATTAAAAAAGTTTAAAAATTAAAAAACACAACCTCTTCAATATGATAGGACCAAGAGGACAGCTAATCTTCCAGTATTCTGTGAAATGTCTGGTATCCCCCTAAGTGTAGAAACCATGTTTGTCTGGATTAACCTCTGGTACTGAACTGGTGGATCCTAGTAAAGAATCATGCATACTAAGCACTTATCAGACATATTTTGATGATGCTTTGATTAAATAACCACATATTTTACGTGGAATATCTGTACTAAACGCCTGGTAAAGATTGAGTATGGTTCAGCAAAGATGAATGCCATATCTTAATGTGTTTCTAACTCCAGATCATTCCTAAAAAGGGACATGGAAGTACCTTCTGTGACCTAAGAACTGTGTGCAGTAACCTGAAGAGCTAAAATAAAGTAAGGAGGAACATATCATGATGGTGCTAACTGAAATAAAAATTAGTACGTGTGGATAAATTTCACAATATCAGTGATTTAATGGAGTATCACTTTGGCTTCAGCTACTTATTTAAAGTCAGTGTTATGTACTATCTCTAGGCTATATTTTAATAGCCTGTTCCTCCACACATTTTTGACATTTATAATAATCATGCTGTTTTGCATGAACTTTCCACACTGAAAGCTGAATGTAATAATGAATAGACAGACTAGAAAGAATCTCAGTAATAAAGGTAGTCAACTCGAAAGCAAGAAAACTTTTTTGGGGGGTAGGGGGTATGGACACTAACACCTGGAGCTTTCCTGGTGACTCTGGTTCCTGGGAACTCATCCTGCTTGCCATATGAAATGCTACTCAGCTGGCCCAATGTAAATGTTAAGTTGCTTTCACTTTTAACAAATTGTTAGCTTCTAATCTACACAGTCTCTTTGCATCATATCCATAATACCTCATCAGACCATTGAGCACAGTGTGTGCTTGTACACAGTCCAGTAACAATTGGCTTCTGATTGCATATGGAGCGCTGCTACAATGCATTCACTAACATTATATTGTGCTGGTCTCCTACGGAGTAATGTTCAAAATATCTGATCTTGTTTTTCTCCTTCCATGAGGTTGATTTTGGTTTGCAGTACTATATGGGCTTTTTAAAAAAGATAACTAGGCCAAATTATTTTTTATAGTAAATGACTGTCACTTTATGCTTAAATAATTCTACTGATCTTCTTAATATTTAAACTAAATTATCTGAAGGAAGAATATCCTAATCTAAGTCAAATAGTAATTCTTTGGTAGATACAAGTTTTAAAAAATCACAAAACGATGCTGAATTAATGATGCTTCAAAAATAGGGGAAAAAAATCACCATTCTAACCATTGACACGGACTGCCTCCTGGAACATTTTAGAGCCGTTCTTTCTTTAAATATCATGCATTATTCATACTAACTCTAAACCACAACCACCCTCCCTGTAAGTTTAATACCAGTTGCTTTATTTGTACTAAAACATTTTTCATGTCAAACATATTTTAAAAAATCAAACTCTAAAAGAATTCCCTGGGGCACACCTTTTTTCATAGCTGTCATGCTTCTATGCTATGAAATAGCTTTTTTTTTTTTTTTTTTTTTTACAGTTTTTGGCTTGCCAGTTAATTTATTACTATCTCTACCACACCCTATAGTACTTTCCAGCTCACCTGCTGGCTACAAACAGCTTTCTTTCCACTGCTGACAGGCATATTTTAAAAACATTTTTAACTTTTATCCTTCTTTGAATCTGTATATCTGAATATAATCTTTAGAAAGCTATTTCTCCATAACATATCATTGTTTCAACATTAAAAGTAAAAATGAATACATTAGAGCAACAGAGTATATAACAGAATGATTAGAAGAAAGAGAACAAGGAAAAGGCAGGAGGAGTAAAAGATGAGGCAGAAGAAGAGGGGGATTACAAGTAGAAAAGAAAAATTTAAGAGAGAGAGGGATTTAAGGGTATTGTAAAGTTTAGTTTTTTTAATAACAAAGTTACACGTTTCCCCTATGCTGCTCTAATTCTCTGTGTAAGTCAATCAAGAAAAAGTTCTCAGCGCCTGACTTGGCAAGGAATCAGTCAACATGTTGTAGCAATTTTTTTCAAATTTGTCTCTGGATTTGAAATGCTTTCATGAGGACCCATTCTTTTAAAATTTGTACATGGAAGGGGAAGCTTGTTGAAACTGGTTGGCTTTATGTCCTACTGTAATCTGGCCCTTGCTACCTCTAGTGTAAGAAGACAACTTTCAAAAACCAATTTGAAAAATAATGTCCATTCTGTAAATCCAGTTTTCCAGCTTTGTAAATATTTCAACTGATGGCTTTTATCTTAAGAGTACAGAACAAAGACAAAGTAGGATTTAAAACTTATGGAAAATTTGCTTAACATTAGTTTCACTTGTCAGAATAGGCAGCATTCCTTTGGAATCAAAACAGCAAGAGTCCCTAAATGAGAGAAAATAAATTCTTAAATTTTCATAGAAACTGACATGAAGCAGAAAATTAGTAAAACTTAATGGCAGGAGAAGGGGTGTTTGTACTAAGAACCTACAACCCATTAGATTCAGGCTACTTCCTGCAAGAATACTTTTAATTTGAATAATTCAGATATAAAGTCTACCTTTTAAAAATAGCCAAAAATCCCATGAGTAAAAGTCTGTCAATTTACTTTCATTCTTCAGAAAGACAAAGGACTTGGATAGTTGCAGTATCCTGAGATAGTAACTTCAGACATTAACACATTGAAGAAATGATTTAGAAAGTTTGGAAGGAGTAGAGAGAGGAAAAACAAACAAACAAACAAACAAAAAAAACAACAATAAAAGAAACAAAAGAAACCAGAACTAGAAGACAGGACTCAAAAGATTCTTCAATAACTGCCCCAAAGTAGGAATTCAGTCTCATACCTCATTTCCCAGCCTCCAAAACAGGAGAAAAATATGTTACACATCCCTAACTAACTCAAAAATTATTATGTGCTAGCAACATAAATGATAATAAATTGCCAAACAACTGTAGAGCCCACCTTTATGAGCTACAGCCATTCTTGTTATAATATGAACACATTTGAATCACAACCACTGTTGCAAACTTGAACATACCACTTAGCATAGATCTTGCCTGGATGCATGCATTTGGTATAGCAAAATATTACAATTCCTCTATACTCCGAGGGAATGCCATAAATCTGAATTTGTCTTTATGCGAAACCACACTGCAGTAAATGTTAGCAGGTAATAGGTGACACATTTAGAATTCTAAAAATAAAACAAAAGTTTCAATTTGTCCTGAGGACAAATGAAAAAATTAGCAAGGATTATAATATATATTGCTGAGATCACTATGTTGTTATTTCTCCTGCTAAATTTCTCCTTCTGTACTCATCAAAGAATAGATCAATGATGAAAAGAGTCTTGACCTCAGAATTTCTTCTAAGATCATCTGCAGTGTTTTTTCTACCTTTAAGAAAGCTAAGAATCAAGGCTCAACCTTACTTTTTTCACTTATTTCACAGTTGCATCCAAACCCTTAACCAATCATCTGAAAATCTGTGGAATTTGTCACAATGGCAATTAAATAAGTGAGTGTGAATGAACTCATGTAAATTCATCCCCATTACATAAAATCGATTTTAAAAATCTTCAGTTTCATACTAGGGATGCAGGGATGGCTTAACATATGTAAATCAATAAACATGATACACCACATAAACAGAATTAAAAACAAAACTCACAAGATCATCTCA
Organism: Papio anubis; assembly: GCF_008728515.1. Taxonomy (NCBI): domain Eukaryota; kingdom Metazoa; phylum Chordata; class Mammalia; order Primates; family Cercopithecidae; genus Papio; species Papio anubis. The sequence goes on from NC_044987.1 coordinate 75,439,874, forward strand.
ACAGATGCAGAAAAAGCATTTAACAAAATCCCAACATCCCTTGGTGATTAAAACCCTTAGCAAAATTAGCATAGAAAGGACATACCTTAAAGTAATAAAAGCCATCTACAACAAACCCACAGCGAACATTATAGTGAATGAGGAAGAGTTGAAAGCATTCTCCCTAAGAACTGGAACAGGACAAGGATGCCCACTTTAACCACTTCCATTCAACATAGTACTGGAAGTCCTAGGAAGAGCAATCAGATAACAGAAAGAAAATAGGGGCTCCAAATCGGTAAAAAGGAAGTCAAAGTGTCGCTGTTTGCTCATGATATGACTGTATACCTAGGGAATCCTAAAGACTCATCCAAAAAGCTCCTATAACTGGTAAATGAATTCAGCAAAGTTTCAGGATACAAAATTAATGTACACAACTTAGTAGCTCTGCTATACACCAATAGTGACCAAGCTGAGAATCAAATCAAGAATTCAACCCCTTTCACAATAGCTGCAATAAAATAAAATAAAATACTTAGGAATATACCTAACCAAAGATGTGAAAGAACTCTACAAGGAAAACTACAAAACACTGCTGAAAGAAATCATAGATGATATAAACAAATGGAAACATTCCATGCTCATGGTTGGGTAGGATCAATATTTTAAAAATGACTATACTGCCAAAAGCAATCTACAAATTCAATGTGGTTCCCATAAAAATACCACCATCATTCTTCAAAGAACTAGTAAAAGGAATCCTAAAATATATATGAAGCCAAAACGAGCCTGCATAGCCAAAGACAGACTAAGCAAAAAGAACAAATCTGAAGGCATCACATTACCTGACTGCAAACTATACTATAAGGCCATAGTCACCAAAACAGCATGGTACTGGTGTGAAAATAGGCACATAGACCAACGGAACAGAATAGAGAACCCAGAAATAAAGCCAAATACTTACAGCCAACTGATCTTCAACAAAGCAGACAAAAACATAAAATGGGGAAAGACACCCAATTCAACAAATGATGCTGGGATAATTGGCAAGCCATATGTAGAAGAATGAATCTGGATCCCCATCTCTCACCTTATAAAAAATTCAGCTCAAGATGGATCAAATACTTAAATCTAAGACCTGAAATCATAAAGATTCTAGAAGATAACATTGGAAAAAATCCTTCTAGACATTGACGTAGGCAAAGAATTCATGACCAAGAACCCAAAAGCAAATGCAACAAAAGCAAAGATAAATAGATGCGACTTAATTAAACTAAAAAGCTTCTGCATAACAAAAGAAATAATCAGCAGAGTTAACAGACAACCGACAGAGTGGGAGAGAATCTTCACAATCTACATATCCAACAAAGAACTAATATCCAGAATCTACAAAGAACTCAAACAAATCAGCAAAAACAAACAAACAAAAAACCAACAAAACAAAAACAAAAAAAAATCCCATTAAAAAGTGGGTTAAGGACATGAATAGACAATTCTCAAAGGAAGATAAACAAATGGCCAATGATCATACTTTAAAAAACGCTCAGCATCACTAATTGTCAGGGAAGTGCAAATCAAAACCACAATGCAATACCACCTCACTCCTACAAGAATGGTCATACTAAAAAAAAATCAATAAATAATGATATTGGCATGGATGTGGTGAAAAGGGAACACTTTTACACTGTTGGTGGGAATGTAAACTAGTACAAACACTATGAAAAAGACAGTGAAGAGTCCTTAAAGAACTAAAAGTAGACCTACTGTTTGATCCAGCAATCCCACTACTAGGTATCTACCCAGAGGAAAAGAAGTCATTACATGAAAAAGATACTTGCACATGCATGCTTATAGCAGCAAAATTTTTACAATTGCAAAAATATGGAAGCAGCCCAAATGCTCATCAATTAACACATGTATATTTTATATATATATATACACACACACACACACACACACCATGGAATATATATATACACATATATATATATACACACACACACACACCATGGAATAGTACTCAGCCATAAAAGGGAATGAAATAACGGCATTCACAGAAACCTGGATGGAATTGGAGACTATTATTCTAAGTATAGTAACTCAGAAATGGAAAACCAAACATCGTATTCTCACTCACATGTGAAAGTTAAGCTATGAGGAATGCAAAGGCATAAGAATGATACATTGAACTTTGGGGATTGGGGGAAAGGCTGGGGGATGGCGAGGTATAACAGACTACACATTGGGTACAGTGTACACTGCTTGGGTGATGGGTGCACCAAAATCTCAGAAATCACCACTATTGAAATTAAAAAAATGAAAAAAAAAATAACACAATAAAAATAAAAAATAAAAAAATAAACCTTCAAAGTTCATGCCTTCATGACAGCTCATCAGTGATATAGCCTCCATGTACAGAGGAGAATACAGTTAAAATTATTGACCTTTAAAAAACTAGGTTAGCTTACACAGCTGAACATATTTTCTTCCTGGACCCCAACACTCTGATTTAAAAATTAGGGTGCTTTTCTGAAGAACCTCAGTAATGCTTTGATTCTAAGTAGATCTATATTTAAATAATCAAGTATTACAATAGCAGTTCATATCTCTGCTTTGAAATACTCTGGAAGAGACAGAAATCAGTGGCTTTACAAGATTTCGTTTGCATAGCACCACATGTAAAAAACAAATTTTATTCACCGCAAAAGATCAGATTTTCTTAAGGTCAGATTTTCTTGAGACAAAGGCCCCAAGAGTATGAAGTATCATATCAGAGAACTTCAGTCTGAATTCTATCTCCACTATTTCTAGATGTGGAACTCTTGGAAAAGTTCGCTTTTTTGAGTATCAATTTCTTATTTTCTTTTAATAAAACAGAGATGATACCATTTGTTACCACTTATATCCAAGAGTTGTTATGAAAATTAAATGAGATTACACACACACACACATACACAGGTTGGGGAGTATCTTGGAAAATAAATGGTGCTCAATAAATGCTAACTAAAACAAAGAAATTAAAAAGAAGCCCTGAATAATTACACAGTCATAACAATTATACATTAACCAATTCAACACCTAGAAGAAATGGACAAATTCCTTAAAACATGCAAATTACCCAACTCAAGAAGCAATAGGAAACCTCAACAGACCTATAACAAGTACAGACAGTGAATCAATAATCAAAGACTGCTCAATAAGGAAATGCCCTGACCTAGATGGCTTTACCAATGGATTCTGCCAAATGTTTAAAGAAAAATTAATACCAATCCTTATCAAACTCTTACAAAAAAAAATGAAGAGGAAGAAACACTTCTAATTCATTTTATAAGGCTAACATTATCTTGATACCAAAACCAGATAAGGATACCACAGGAAAAGAAAGTTACAGTCCACTATCCCATATAAATATAGATATAAAAATCCTCAACAAAGTATTAGCAAAACAAATCCAATGGCATATTAAAAGAATTACTTACCAAGGCAAAGTGGAATCTATCCCAAGAATGCAAGGGATCAAATCAGTGTCAAGCATTACATTAACAGAACAAAGGGGAAAAAAACCAACATGATCATCTCAATTGACACAGAATAGGCATCTGACAAAAATCTAATATTCCATCATAAAAATTCTTAGAAAACTAGTAATAGAGGAAAAAGACCTTGGCATGATGAAACCTATTTATAAAAAGCCTACAGCTGGCCAAGTGTGGAGGCACGTGCCTATAGTCCCAGCTACTTGGGAGGCTGAGGTAGAAAGATTGCTTGAACCCAGGAGTTCAAAGCCTCAGTGAACTATGATCATACCTCTTAATTCCAGCCTGGACAACAGAGCTAGACCCTGCTTGTTAAACAAACAAACAAACAAACAAACATCCACAACTAACATCATATTCAAGGGTGAAAGACTGAAAGCTTTCCCCTTAAGATCCAGAACAAGACAATAATGCTCACTTTCACTGCTGCTATTCAACCTTTAGTGGAAGTGCTAGCCACTGCTGTTAGACAAGAAAAAGAAATAAAATGTATCCAAATTGGTAAGGGAGAGGTAAAACTATTTGTATTTGCAAGTGACACAATCCTATATATAGAAAATCCCAAAGAATCCCTGAGAAAGCTACCAGAGTTAATAAATTCAGCAAAGTTGCAGAGTATAAGCTTAACACACAAATATCAGCTGTGTTTCTAAACATCAGCAACAAACAACCCAAAAGAAAATTAAGAAAACAATTTCATTTACAAAAGTATTAAAAAGAACTAAACACTTAGGGATAAATCTAACCAAGGAGGTGAAAGATTTGTACATTGAAAACTATAAAACATTTTTGAAAGAAATTAAAGATGACATAAATAAATGAAAAAGCATCTGTGCTCATGGGTAGGAAGATTTAACACTGTTAAGATGGCAATACTACCCAAAGCAACCTGCAGATTCAAAGCAATCCCTATCAAAATTACAACAACTTATTTCACAGAAATGGAAAAGCCAATTCACAAATTAATATGGAATTACAAGAGGTCCCCATAACTAAAACAATCTTGAAAAAGACGAAGAAAGTTGGAAAGCTCACAGTTCATATTTTACCACAAAGTTACGGCAATTAAAACAGGATGGTACTGGCATAAGGAGAGAGAGAGAAAGAGATATGCATATATATCTGTGTGTGTATATATATATCTACCAATGAAATATAATAGAAAGCTCAAAATTAAAACCTTTACATATATAGTCAATTGATTTTTGACAAAGGTGCAAAAACCATTGAACGGGGGAAGGGATAGTCTTATCAACAAATGGTGTGGGGAAAATTGGATATCCACGTGCAAAAGATGTAAAACAACAGAAAAAGGTTCCACCTTACACAATATACAAAAGTGAACTCAAATGGATCAAAGACATGGATCAAAGACATAAACTTAGAAGCTAAAAAAATAAAACCCTTGGAAGAAAACATAGTGATAAATCTTTATGACATTGAATTTGGCAATGATTTCATTGATATAACATCAAAACCACAGGCACCAATGGGAAAAATGGATAAATTGGACTCTATCAAAATTAAGAACTTTAGTGTATTAAAGATACTATTAAGAATGCCAAAAGACAAATTACAGAATGGGAGAAAATATTTGCAAATCATGTATCTGATAAGGTATTAATATCCACAGTACACAAAGAACTGAAACTCAACAACAACAAAAATCCCAACTCAAAAATGGGCAAACTACTTAAATAGACAGTTTTCCACAGGAGATATCCAAATGGCCAATAAGCACATGAAAAGATGATCAGCATCATCAATCATTAAGCAAATGTAAATCAAAACCACAATGAGATACCACTTCACACCTACTGGGATAATAATAAAAAAATTTAATTGAAAATAACAAGTGTTAGCAAGAATGTGAAGACATTGGAATCCCCTTACATTTCTGGTGGGAATATAAAATGGCATGGCTACTGTGGAAAACAGTAGCCATAGAACTTCATGTGATCCATTAATTCAACTCACAGGTATATATCCGAAAGGACTGAAAGTGGGGACTCTAACAAACATTTCTATAACCATGTTCATAGAAGTATTATTCATAATAGCCAAAAGGTAGAAACAAACTAAGTGCCTATCAACAGATGAACAGATAAACAAAATATGGTATATATACACAATGGAATATTATTCAGCAATAAAATATTTTAACATATGCTACAATATGGATGGACCTTGAAATGCTATGCTTACCGAAATAAGCCAGATATAGATAGATAAATATTGTATTATTCCAATTATATGAAGTACCTACAATAGGGAAATTCACAGAGAAAGATAATAGAATAGAGATTACCAGAGACTAAGGGTAGAGGGATAGAGAGAGTTATTTAATGGCTACAGCATTTTTGTTGGGTATGATGAAAAAGTTTTGGGTATGGATTGTGGTGTTGGTTATATGATATTGAAAATATATTAATGCCACTGAGTTATATACTTACAAATGGCTAAAATAATAAATATTATATTACATATATTTTACTGCAATAAAAAAGAAGTATTAGGTATACTTGTAAAATTGTTTTTGGTCATTGAGCAGAGGGATACTATGACTCAGTCTAACACTCAGCTTTTAGACTGCATTTCCAAAGGATAAAGATGTAGTTTAACGGGCTAAATTTACTCAGTTTCACCATCAGACTTTACTCCCAATCTTAGTGCTTTATCATTTTCAGAGAACTTTTATATATTTTACCAAATTTAATTTTCACATCCACATTGAGTAGTGAACAAATCATGACACATTTCTTAGATGACAAAAATTTGAGGTTCAGCAAGATTAAATTACATGTTCAAGTAAGGATGAAACAAAATAATTGATGTGAAATATTTAGCATAGTATTTGGCACAGTAACCAATCAGTAAGCTTTAGCTGTTATTATTATCATATATTATCATATTATAACTAGTGAGTAAATGGAAGACCCAGGAGCAGGCAGACATCCTGTTCCTAGGACCTCTTAGGAAACTTAAAGGGTGCTTTCTAGCAGCAATCATATAAAAAATTCCAACTACATAAAGCAATGGGTCAGCTAAGTCAAGTCTGAAGTATGAAGGGGGCTACTCATCATTTCTGCTTTTCAGGCAAGCTGATCTTGATCTGATATACACATCAGCAACTGTGAAAGAGGCTTTATCTTTTAATTTTCTCCAACATTTGTGCTCAAATGTATCTCTTACTCTTGATTGCTGCACCTCTCTGTATCGCAATGTGAAAGAGCAAAGCAACCAAAAGTCTGTGGTTTATGTTCTGGGCTCTGATGATGAGTTCCTGTCAAGAAATGTGTCTCTAATTATAGAACCTGTAAAATACTAAAAATTTAAAAAAAAAAATAGGGATTAAAACTCAATAAAGCTATTTCTAGAGAGAACAATCTGAAAGATGCAGTCCTGGAGCTGAACAATCCCTGTGGGCAACATGCCCCCTCAGCAACCCACTGAGGTGGGAGAGCTTGCCTAGTGTTTACTACATGCTGGGACTCTGAAATGCCCATAGGTACATTTCAAATCACGGGGTGGGGAGTGAAGGCCTATAACCCTAAATATATTTGCTTACACTGTCTTCACATGGATTCAGAAACAGTCAACTTTAACAAACAGTGAACGTCCCCCCAAGGTAGTCTTTGCTCTCTAGAAATCAAGACAATTATTCAGTCAGCTGAAGGCAGAAATACCATGAAATCATTTCAGATACGAGAAAATGGAAAGGGGAAAAAAAAGGAAATTTATTTTTTTTAATTTATAAAGACCAAGGTAGCACTTGTTCATCCTGTTGTTTAGGGAACCAGAATATAAATTTATGCCACCAATTCAATATTTTCTTTCAAAACTTTAGTCATTGTTGTCTCACATACATTTTTCTTTTTATTTTATTTTATTTTATTTTGAGATAGGGTCTTACTCTGCCGCTAAGACTGGAGTGCTGTGGCAGAATCATGGCTCACTGCTGCCTCAACCTACCGGGCTCAAGCAATCTTCCCACATCAGCCTCCTGAGTAGCTAGGACTACAGGTGCACACCACCATTCTTCACTAACTTTTTAATCTTTTTAGAGACAAGGGCTCACTATGTTGTCCAGGCTGGTCTTGAACTCCTGGGCTCGAGTGATCCTCGCACCCCTCAGCCTCCCAAAGTGCTGGGATTACAGGCATGCGCCATCACGCCCAGCCCTCATGTACATTTCAAGTGAAGTTACCATAGCTTAGTTTGGGGCAAAAATAAGTTGTATTGTACTTGTCCAGTTTCCAGTCCAATAGCAGTCTTTTCACCTAATTCATGTGAACGATAAAAACACTGCATAGATTAAGTCTCCTGAGGATGCAATTTCTCTACTAATAGCATAAGAACATATAATTTTAATCAATTTTACATATTTTTCATATGTAATAAAGCCTAGGTTAGCCAAAATACTGAAAAAATTAGAGTTCTGATTAATTAAATTGTCTGACATAATTTAGGAGTCACACGAAAGTAAACACTTTTTTTTACCCACCTTCCTTATAATTAAAACTCTTTCTACATCTCCAAACCCATTGTCCTGCCTTATCCAACAGAGTTTAACCAACATAATCAAATACGGCTTTGTTACCCCAGGACACTAACTCTAAGCTGTCCTTTGTTCAATGGAAGTAACTAATTTCTGCACAATATTGTCACAATTTCTGTTTTTCTCAGTTACATATTATAATCCCATTAATGCTGTTTGAGAAGACTTTTGAAAAATGGTCTAAAATCACTATATATATAACAATATCTTCCTCCATGAAAAGTGGCAGTATTGTTTCAACAAAATTAGGCAAGTAATATAGTTACAAGATGTCTACGGCTAACAGAAAATAAGATGGATACCTGATTTTGAAATGTGCATAAATTTAACTTTGAAAACACTGAAGTCAAATAGAGAATTTCCACATATAGCTCATTTAAAATATTTCTGGGACTGGTACAGGAGTGTCAAATTCAAATTCAGAATAGAACAGTAAACTTGGTTTACTTCCAAAGGAAGTCGAAATGAAGAAATAGTTTAGAATGACTTATAGAGATCACAGGAAGACTGAACCACTGCACTGAAAAAAAAATATTCTCTGAAAAAAATATGCCAATTTCATAGGTAAGTATAACTTGTTCTAAAAATCATGCTCCAGAAAAATGAATTTTTAACAATTTGAATGACATAATTTTCTCTCAGGTATCCAAAAACCTTTGGGTAGTGAGTTTGATTCATTTATATGTGAGGAATTTTCAGACAGCCCTTAAACTCGCCAATCTCATTAACATCTCTACTCCTTGAATCATTCGTGTTTTGCCACAGACATCCTACCTTTTCTTACAAAGAAGGAAGTTCTCTATCAAATACAAAAGAGTAATCAATGGCAACAAGCAATTAAAACAGATGCTAAAATGCACTAGGCTTGTTTTTATGCTATTTAGTAAGCTCGGTTCTCCAGAATTTTAGTAAAGTGATTTATATTTTATTATTGCTTTAAGCATATTAAAATGCCTTTGTTCACTTTATAAAACATATACACAAAGAAACTGCTGCACGCAGATTTGTTGTACTCAGATTTGATGGTTAATATAATCAGGTTAATATGTTAAAAAGAACTTGACACAGAAATTATTAATGAGTATAACAAGGTCACTACTTCTGAGCTGAGGTCACTTACAAAGAATGCACAAATGAAATTAAGGTTGACTTTTATTTACTTGACTATCTTCTTACATTGGATTCCTTTGGCAACATATCTTTAAACATTTAAAGCCCTGTTTACAAGGAGGTTCTGAAAGAAGCTTCAAACCATTATGAACCTAATTGAATTCCCCAGGAGTCCAGTAAACTCAGAGGAAAAAAGAAAAATCATAACATTTGCTAAATCATCTTAAAACATATTTCACTGCAAGGTTACATGACCTGTTTTTTGAGGTTTAAAAATGAATGAAAAAATACTGAATACTTCATTATTTAGATGAAAATCAAAAACAATTTTACCTATTAGTGGTAAGCTAATTAAATCAGTCTAGTTTTAACTATTTTTCTAAGAGAAGTCTGACAACAAACAATAACATTTTATACTGTATGTGATCACTTTCCCAGAGTATAACAGTTCTCACAAGGAGAAAAGGATCTTTAACCAAAAAACAATTATTCACAGCAAAAGTATGAGAGAGAGCTGACAAAAACATTGTAGTCCCCAGGGAAAGTAGTATCTTATCTGTGAATTCAAGACAAATTCAAGTGGAAGAAGAGAAACTAAAAGTTTTCAGCAACCAATTAGTTTATTACAATGCCCGCTCTTCCCAATTCTAATTTTACTTTAAAATAAGCTTTTATGATATTTTTATTCATAGTTCCCTCACATGCTCCTGTGTTTGTTGGAGTACTAAGCAAAAACATGCAGATCTGAGCATTTCCAAAAGAATGTTAAATCCCTCTCTACTTACCTGGTTTGTATGTTATTCCAGGGGGGAAGAGGAATCCCTGTTGGGCAGCAGCAGCTGCTGCCAGGGTCCGCTGGTCATGTGGAAAAATTGGGATCATGAGCGGAGGCATGTGACCCTGAACCTGCTAAACAGAAGAGAGCCTATGATCAGACAGGGAGCAAATGTATGCCAAGAAGAATTTGTTTTTCACTCCTGGTGGTGTGCTGGTACCCACACAGCCACCCACCTCTAACTTCATCCCAAATCTGCAATCTGAGAAAATTCAGTAAAAATCCACCAAATCTCTTTTCTGAGATGCTAATAGCATACCGAAGACGTAACTTCATTGTGAATTTGCCTCGTCGCTGCTTCCACCAAACTGTGGTTAATGGTTTTCCTTTCTCTTGACTTTTTTCCCTTTTATTTTTTCTTTTAAACAAAGAACTAGAAGAAATAAGTTTGCCTCTTTTCTAGTACTGTACAATGTTGAGAGGTTTTGCCCTTTCACCTGCTTTGCATTCTGTGCTTTCTTTCAAAAACAGTATTTAGTATCCATGGTCAGAAAATAATGTCTAATTGTTATATATTCTAAAAGCTGCATCTCCCCAGTTTAGGTATCTTATTTCAAAGCCTCACAGCATTATGTTAAACATATAGCTCTTCAGATTTAAGGCTACTACATCTTGGCTCCCAATTAAAGTAATATTCTTTGCCATACACACCTTGATGTAACATATAAATTGCTTGTCTGGCTAAACAGTTTTACAGCTTTATGCACTACCATGTAGCTCAGTAATTATGGAGTTGTATTCAGAGAGCATTTCATAATAAATCCTACTATATCAAATTTCATTTGACCTCAGTAAATGTATCAAAGAGCACAAAAATGCAAAATAGAAAAATCTTTACTCTATATCAGTATTTGTATTCCATATAAAGAAAATAAGAGCTATGACAGAATCACGCTTGTGAAAATTACATTTTAATTTCCTAGCTCCCTTCTTTACTCTACGTATGCTGCCCGAATTCCAGGACAGCATGACAGGAAGGTTTTGTCCTGGCTTTAGGGCACAGTTTTATAGGTTGAATACAGGACTTTTCTTATTTAAAGACCAAAACTAAGATATGCCCAAAAAATTATCTTTAAGTTCAAACAGGGTATTTAGCCTTTTCACTGGTATAAAAAGGCTACATTATATCTTATTTAAGATACAAACCTTTACCAGTAATTCTTCTAACCCCAAACCCTTCCCTGTCTAAATTCCTAAATCTTCTCTTTAGGCAAAATTCCATACACTGGCTAATGACCCTGTTTAATTAGCACTGACTTGCCTTGTCCTGTCCCTATTCCCTTCATAGCCAGGGACACAGTGCAAAAACTGCTTCTGTGTGGGTCTAAGAGGTTTCATTTTCCAACAGTTTTTCTCTAGGGAAAGCCCTAAGATGTGGGTTAATAAAGGGCAAGCAAAAAATAAACACTTTACAGGATTTTTCTGAATTCATTTCTCAAGAAAATCAACTTATAATAAAAAGGTCTTTGTGCAATTACTACCTTGCCAGTGGGGCGTGAAAGAAACTAGCTTTGAGCAGCTATTTCTTCCATTTTAGCTGAGGTAAGCCCAAGTTTCGTACATTAGAGTACAAACTAAGCCTGCTTAAATTGGAGCTGATCCCCTAGTGCCCAGGTCTTGCCTTTAACCCTGAAGAAAAGCACCGGGCTTGCTGTTGAACTCCAGCTTGTCGGACCCTGATGCAAACCTGAGATGTCAGAAACGAGGGCACTATTCTATGCCAGAAAATAAGACACAGTATTTTTGTATATGGGTTACAATTGTTTGGTACAAGAGTACATCAAAGGAAATAATTTCATTTTCCTCCAGAAATATGGCCCTAATATGTACCTAAAATATAGCACGGATGGCTTATACTCTAAAAAGGGAGAATAAGAAAGTGAGGAGTCTGGATATTATATTTATTTATTGTTTCTTTCATTTCAAAAACATTTATTATGTTATTATTGAGAAGTAGCTGAAGATGTTTGAATATTTAGCTTGAGAGATAAAAGAGGTAAGGTTATCTTCAAATACTTGAAAGAATAATGTATGGAAGAAGGATTGGATTAAGACTGAATGGTTAACAGAGGGCAGAACTAGGCTCAAAAGAAGAAATTTCATGGAAATGAAATTCAAAGAACTTTCTAGTAATAAACTATTCTATAGTCACTCTGAGTAAAGAGATGGTATGTATCTTTTCCCTAGAGATGGTCAAGTAAAGAAAGGCTGTATAACCCCATATGTTAGAGATATGTAAAGCAAACACACAACGAAAAACCTGATTATGTAATAACCTTATGGCCTTCTCAACTTTATAATTCTATGATTGTTTAAAAATCAACATTACGATGATAGTGTGATTACAACAATTCCTTCATTCATTTATTATGCATTTATTTATTGAGGATTTACTAGGTGCCTTTAAAGGCCTTGTTGGCAAAAAAGTCTGAACTTAAATCTATATGCTGCTATTTTCTTGACTGTGTAATCTTGAACAGTTACTTAATTGTTCTGAGTCTATTTCTCTTGTAAAATCTGAAGCTAATTATACTACCTTACATGATTATTGTGAGGACTAAACAGACAATAAAAGTAACTCTTGTGTCACAGTACCTGACATAATAGTAATGCAATATCACAGTAAATCCTTGTTAGATCCTTGTTCTTTTCTTATATGGTTTGCATATTCAGGGCTAGAAATTATCAAATTACTGATAAAACAAGCAATAAAACAAGCAATAGTTGATCTTACTCATAACTCTACTTTAAGAAAGAAAACACGAGCCAACTAAATAATTCAGTTTGGCAGGCAGAGGCTTGTCATGCTTAGCAGACAACATGTCTCACAGAGCATTATCCCATCCCAAGTATCTAGAAAACCATGAGAAAGAAGAGGTGGGAATACATGTTCATTTGAACATGTATTTGGGGTTCTTTGGTGTTATTTATTTAACAGCATCTTAGAATGAAAACATTATTTTATATTGGTCACCCAAGCTCTTCAGATCATGAGACAACAGAAAAAAGTCAATAGCAATTAGAAACCAGACCTTAATTCTTGAATCTTAGTGTCTTAAGTTACTCCTTTTGTAACTTTCCATCTTCATGATATAACTAACCAAACTCTCGGGTTAATTTTTAATGCCAAAGAGCTGTCGGTGTTTCATATTAACATAAGCTGTAAGAATTTAGGTAAATTCATTTCTGTTCATCATACCCTGCAAAGAAAGCTATGTTAGAAACTTCAAATACTAAATATTAGCCCAGAGGCTATTCGATAACTTGAGAGACAAAGTAAATAAGCAGGAGGTCAGAGGACATTGTGAAAGCAAGAGTAATGATAGAAACATAGAGTTGGAATAGAACTTGGAGATGATCTAACCTAGCAGTTCTCAAAGTGTGGTACCTGACCAGCAGCATCAGCAATATCTAGGAAGTTTTTTAAAATGCCAATTCTTAAACTCTACCCCATATCTACTGAATCAGAAAACGCTGGAATTCAGTCCAACTAATTAAATTTTAGGCTAAAACTTAATTTAGGACAGTGATTCTCAAACTTTAGTGTGGATCACAATCATCCACAGGGCTTGTTAGAACACACATTGCTTCCTTCTCTCCCCGTGCTCTCTGTCAAGAGTCTTTGAATCAGTAGATCTGAGGTAGGGGTCTGAGACTGTACATTTCTAAAAAGTTACCAGGTGTAGCTGGGGCTGCTGGTCCAGGAGTCATTCTTTGAGAATCACTAATCTAATCCAAAGCTCACAATTTACACATAGGAAAACAGGGGGCTAGAGAAGGTAAAAGATATAAGCCTAAGGTTACAGTGTCATGACACAGCTGGATCCAGAGTCCAGAAAGGCTAATCACCCTGTCCAGGGCTTTTTCCATTACATCAGATGGACTTCAGTGATAGAAAAGGGAGAAATCACTGGCTGCACTGTTTTGGCAAAGAAAACCTGGAAGTCTCCAGCTGAAAATAATTTTGTGTTTCAGCAGCATATTGCTGGAGTTTGGATACTATGAATGTTGTTCAATTTTCAATAAATTCCTTCCTTCCTTTCTATCTTTATTTTATTTTACACAGAACACACTGATCTCAGTATTTACCATCATTAATTCCAGTAGTTTGTTACAATACATTGATTAGCAATGATCATTTTGTTCCAAGGAACAAAATTGACTTTAACTTATTTTAAGTAAAACAATAAACTTATTTTAAGTGAAACGATGTAAAAATGCCAAGTACTCTTTATTAAAGAGAAGCCAGAATATTCAGTAGCTAGTTAGACTCTAGCCTGAGAAAAGGTGATTAAAAGTTTTTCTTATGTCTAATTACATAAGTAATAATTAATAGTAATGATGATGATAATGATGATGATGATGACCACAGCAGCTAATAGTTTTCCATGTTTTCTATATGTCAAGCACTGGAAAAGTGATTTACATACTCTATCTCATTTAATCCTCAAAACCCTGTAAAGTACTTACTATTATTATACTTATTCATTTAGTGAGAAAAACAAAGCCATGTGAGGTTAAGTAACATAACCAATTAAAAAGCGACAGAGTCAGGACTCAAGTCCAGATATGTCAGGGTCAAAGTTTGTACTTTTAATACCATATTATATTAAGCATGAAGTCATCTTTTGAAAAACAGATTGAAGATAAGGAATATGATTATTGGTGATAGTAATATAATTATAGGTTTGCATGTGGTTGTAATAAAGAATACAGAGAGATCACATGGATCCTTAATCCAGTTTCCCCAAATGATAACATCTTGCAAAACTATAGTATGATAACACAACCAGAGTACTGATATTGATACAATCCAACAATCTTATTCATAGTTACCTAGTACAAGGGTCTCCAACCTCTGGGCCATGGACCAGTATCAGGTCTTGGCCTGTTAGGAACTGGACCACATAGCAGGAGGTGAGCAGTGGGCAAGCGAGCATTACCGCCTGAGCTCTGCCTCCTGTCAGATCAGCTGTGGCATTAGATTCTCATAGGAGCACCAATCCTATTGTGAACTGCGCATGTGAGGGACCTAGGCATGCTCCTTATGAGAATCTAATGCTTGATGATCTGTGGTGGAAAAGTTTCATCCTGAAACCATCTCCCCTCCCCTACCCAGTCTGTGTAATAACTGTCTTCCACAAAACTGGTACCTGGTGCCAAAAAGGTTAGGGATGGCTGCCCTAGTGTGTTAAAGAAATTATGTCTTTAAAACAAGCAAAGGCAGTTGGGCACGGTGGCTCACGACTGTAATCCCAGCACTTTGGGAGGCCGAGCCGGGTGGATCAAGAGGTCAAGAGATTGAGACTATGCTGGTCAACATGGTGAGAACCCCATCTCTACTAAAAGTACAAAAATAAGCTGGGCATGGTGGTGCGTGCCTGTAGTCCCAGTTGCTTGGGAGGCTGAGGCAGGAGAATCGCTTGAACCCAGGAGGCAGAGGTTGCAGTGAGCCAAGATCATGCCACTGCACTCCAGCCTGGTGAGGGCGAGACTTCATCTCAAACAACAACAACAAAACAAACAAACAAACAAACAAAAGAAACAAGCAAAGGCAACAAGGGTCTATCAATACTTCTAAATGCCATCTTCTATAGAATGCTCATCAATATGATCCAATGCAAGTGATATTCGCAGAACGTATAAATTACAGCAACAACTTTTCCCTTTCATAGCTTTCCATTTATTATACTTACTAAAAGAGTGTCGGTTGAATGTGGAACAGAAATGGAAAGCAGGGGGAGGGGGCGGAGCAAGATGGCGGAATAGGAACAGCTCCAGTCTCCAACTCCCAGCGCCAGCGACACAGAAGACCAGTGATTTCTGCATTTTCAACTGAGGTACTGGGTTCATCTCACTAGGGAGTGCCAGAATATCGGTGCTGGTCAGCTGCTGCAGCCCGACCAGCGAGAGGCGAGGCACACTACCTGGGAAGCCAGGGGTGAGGGCTAAAACACCAGCCAGGGAACTGGGACACACAACACCTGGAAAATCGGGTGGCACCACCCCAATGCACTTTAAACCGACAGGCACACCAGGAGATTATACACACCTGGCCGGGAGGTTACATGCGGAGCCTCCACTGTTGCTTCCAGCACAGCAGTCACGATCTCCCGGCAAAGGCAACAGCCCGAGGAGGGCTAGGGGAGAGGCATCCCGCCATTGCTGAGGCTTAAGTAGATGCGGCAGAAGCCGCTGGGAGGCTTTGAACTGGGTGGGACTCAGCCGGCTCAAAGGAAGCCTGCCTGTTTCTGTGGACTCCAGCTCACGGGGACAGGCTGATAAACAACAAAGCAGCAGAAACCTCTGCAGGTCTGGCTGACTCATGCGACAGCTTTAGAGAGGCAGTGTATCTCCCAACTTGGGAGGTTGAGGATCTACCAGGGGAAGGGACAGACTGCCTGCTCAAGTGATTCCTGTTTCAGGTAGCAGGAGATGTATACTGCACAGGGCAGTGCAGGCACTCACAGGGGTGGAGTACACCCCTGAGAGGGAAGCCTTAAAGCAAGAATCAGACAGAATTACAGAATCACTGTTCAGCAATATTCTATCTTCTGCAGCATTTTCTGCTTTGATACCGAGTAAACAGGGTCTGGAGTGGACCTCCAAGCAATCTCAACAGACCAAAACAGAGGTCCTGTCATAGAAGCACTAAAGTAGGAAGGACAGCTACACAAAAACCCCATCAATTACATCTACCATCATCATCAAGACCAGAGGGCAGATCACGGAAAAACCTACAAAGATGGGAAAAACTGGGGCAGAAAGAAGCTGGAAATTTAAAAAATAAAGAGTATACTGATAGGGCGCCAGCTCATCGCCAACAGGATCAAAGCTGGACGGCGATGAGATGGGGAAGAAGGCAGGTCGTAAACTTCTCAGAGCTAAGGAGAATTAAGTACCGGCGCCGAAAACTAAAATCTTGAAAAAAAGAGTCGGAAGAATTGATAAACAGGTGTTAATGCGGAAAGGTCATAAAGCGAAATGAAAGAGATAGAAACCATGCGAAACACAGGGACAAGTAGTACGCGAAGCTTCAGTAACTGACTTGATCAACTGGAAGAAAAAGAGTATCCAGCGATTGAGGAGAGGATAATGAAATAAAGATGGACGAGAAGAAACAAAGAAAAAAGAAAAATGGGCTCGAAAGCGCCTACAGAAGTGTGGATTGGTAATAAAGGACCGTCGTTTGATTAGGGTGCCTACAGAGAGTGAGGAAAATAAGACGAAGTTGGAAAAACAGGATATCCGAGGGCTTTACAACCTAGTAGAACGAGGCCAACATTCAAATCCAGGAAATACAGAGAACATACAAAGATATACTCCTCGAGAAGAAACAGCTCCAAGACACATAGTGCCGTTCGCAGGAGTTGAAATGAAGGAGAAAAAATCTTAAGGGCGGCTGAGAGAAGGGGTGGGTTACCTACAAAGGGAAGCCTATCAGCAGACTAACAACAGATCTCTAAGTAAGAAACTCTACAAGCCAGAGAGTGGAGGCCAATAATCACTTGTTCTTAAAAACAAAAGAATTTTGACGGGTACCTTATCAATGACAAAGTTTCTGAGGTGGGGAGAAATAAAAGTCGCTACAGATAAGCAAATCAACAGAAATTTTAATGTCCAGGCTGCCTTCGGGGGCCTGAGGGAAACTTGACATGGAAAAGAATTAACCGGTACCAACCATTGCAAAAACAGCCTTAAAATGCAGGCCAGGTAGGGGAGGCTGGGAAGAGCATCAACTAAGCGACAAGTGGCAGTTAAATATCATAATGGCAGGATCAGTTCACATGGCTTGAAGTATGAAACAGTTCAAGTATGATTTCAAAGACACAGACAAACTGGATAAAGTCAAGATTGTCAGTCAACATGTTAGGGGAGCCGCTCTTGTGAGACATGCATAGGCTCTCAAGCATCAAGGGATGGGAGATTTTGACTTGCGATGGAGGAGAAAAGCGGGGTTGCAAATCCTAGATGCAGTCGAAACTCGGACTTTCAGCCATCAAAAGGGTCGAGACAAAGAGCCAGTGCATGAATTAAAGGGATCAGCGGGAAGAGCCAACTGTCCTGTCGCCATAATGCACCAGCCGGGAACGGCGTTCTATAAAAAGCAAGTCGCCAGGGGCTACAGGGCTTAAGACTCCACCACAATAATAATGGGGAGACTTCAACCATCACTGTCAACGATGGGCATGGAATCAGCAGAGACGAGGAGTTAACACGAGGACTCATCCCGGAGTGCAGACTCATATAAATGGCAGGCCTACCATGGGCATCATAGAGCTCTCACTGAATCAGCAGGGCTGCCCGTTCCTTCTCAGAAACCACATTGCACTTATTCAAAATTGACCACATAATTGAAGTAAAGCACTCAGCAAAGTAAAGGGCAGAATTGCAGGCGGCAGACCACGGTGCAGTCAGGCTGGGGCAGGACTGAGGGCGTCGGTGGCTGAACGGGCCGGGTGGGGCGGGTGGTGGGGAACGGGGTGGCAGGGGTTTGAACGGTGGAGTCGTGAACTGGGGAGGGTCGGGTGGATTGGGGCAGGGGCAGAAAAAGAGCAGAAACAGAATAGAATCGAACCATCTCAAATCGTAGATCGAGTTAGTTTTTGAAAATCAAATCGTGAATAACAAGATCTTTTTCGGCGCAAAATAAGTAAAGAGATGCAACCGAAAAGCCAATATCGAAATACTAAACCTCGCCATCATAAGCGAATATTCGGAATAAAACCAAGGAAGAGTTGATCCTGAACCATTCATGCGGAAGCAAGTGAATACGGCAATGCAGCCTTCTGGCAAAGGAATAGGACGGAACGGATTACGGCTGAATTCCTAGAAGGGCACGGGAGGACTGGTACCATTCCTTCTGAAACTATTCCCCGATGTTGAAAGAGGGGTACCTCCTGAACTCATTTGCATGGGAGGCCAACATCATCCTAGTACCCAGGCCGGCAGGAACTACGGCAAAAAGAGGAATTTTGACCGTATACCGAGTGGTGCCAGGTAAAGAAATGCCAGCAAAACCGCACGGCAAAACCGGTTCATGGCATAAAAAGCATCACGCAGATCATTGGGCTTTATGCAGACCAGGCCGTTCCTTTATTGCGGAATCAGCGCTTATAATCCAGCATATAAACAGAACCAAAGACAAGAACGCACTTGATTATCTCAATAGATGCAGAAAAAGGCTTAGCAGCAAAATTCAACAGCCCCTTCGTAAAAACGCTCAATTAGAAGTTCATTGATGGAACATACCTCAAAATAATGAGAGCCGTTTATGACAAACCCACAGCCAATATCCATACTGAATGGGCAAAAACTGGAAAAATTCCCTTTGAAGGCTGGCACAGGGCGAGGTGCCTCTCTTCAACATGTTGGGAGTCTGGCTAGAACGAAATCAGGGGCAGAGAAAATCAGGAGGCTAAGTTAGGAAAAGAAGAGATCAAATTGTCCCTCTTTGCAGATGTGTATGATTGTATATTTAGAAAATCCCATTGTCTCTTAAAATCTCCTTAAGCTGATAAGCAAGCTAGCAAAATCTCAGGATACTGCAGAAGATGTGTGCAAAAATCACAAGCATTAGAGCATACCAGTAACAGACAAACACAGAGCCAAAATCGAGATGGAGGCTTTTATTCTAGAACAGCTAAAAGAAGAATCAAATACAGAAGTGTCCAGCAGAAGGGATTGCAAAGGACCTCTTCAAAGAGAACTACAAACCACTGCCTGCTCCAGTGAGAGCCGAGACCTGAAACAGTGGAGGAGCCGCGCAGCTATACTTGGACAGGGAAAAAGAATCAATATTGAAAGGTAGCCACTTGCAAGGTTATTTATAGATTCAATGCCATCCCATCAAATGCAATGAGTTTCTTCACAGGTGGACCAAAACTGCTTCTAAAGTTCATATGGAACCAAAAGAGCCCACATCTCCAAGACAATCCTAGATAAAAGAACAAAGGCTGCAGGCATCGCTGACAAAATATACTGCAGGGCTGCAGTAACCAAAATGGCATACTGGTACCAAAACAGAGATGTAGACCAATGGAACAGAACCGGGTCCTCAGAAATAATGCCATCTACAGCCATCTGATCTTTGACAAACCTGGAGAGCAAGAAATGGAAAAGAGTTTACCTATTTTGAATAAATGGTCTTTGAGAAGAATTGTTGTAACCATAAGTGAAAGCAGAAACTGGATGCTGCTATAGCCCTCTGAAATTGAACAAAGGGTGGTTGGGGCTTGAGATATTTAAGACCTAATACCACACCAAAACACACAGAGGAGAGCACAAATTGAAACAGGACATGGGCAAAAAAGGAACTTAATATTACAAAGGCAAAACGTGGCAGAAGCTAAAGTGACAAATGGGATCTCGACTAAACTGAGCACCACAGCAAAAACTACCATCAGAGTGAACAGGCAGCTGGGATGGGAGAAAATTTTTGCAATCTACTCATCTGACAAAGGGCTAATATCCAGAACCTACAAAGAACTCAAACAAATTTACCAAAGAAAAAAACAAACAACCCCATTAAAAGAATGGGCAAAGGATCATAGGCGGATGTTTCCTCAAAAGAAGACATTCATACAGCCAACAGACACATGAAAAAATGCTCATCATCACTGGCCATCAGAGAAGTACAAATCAAAACCACGGCGGATGCCATCTCCACCACTTCCCGGAGTAGTCATTCCAGATCAGGAAACAACAGGTGGAGAGGATGTGGAGAAATGGAACACTTTTGTTGGTGGGATTGCTGAAACTAGTTCAAGCCATTGTGGAAAACAGTATGGCGATTCTCACGAGGGATCTAAACTAGATGTACCATATGACCCAGCCATGCGGAGTATATACCCAAAGGATTATACATCATGCTATAAGACACATGCATAGCATGTTTATTCGCGGCACTATTCTAATAAAGACTTTGAATCAACCAAATGTCAATGTTTGGGCTGATTAAGAAAAATGTGGCACATATACACCATGGAATACTATGCAGCCACATAAAGGGATGGTGCAGGGGACATGGATGCAGCTGGAAATACCATCATTCTTAGCAAACTATCACCAGAACAGAAAATAAACACATGTTCTCACTCATAGGTGGGAGCTGAACATAATGGATCACTTTGGACTCGGGAGGAGCATGCACACGAGGGCCCTGTCATGGCCAGGGGAAGGGGCAGGGGAGGGAGGGAGGGGAGGGAGGTTAAAAGGTGGGTTGCATAGTGTAAATGACGAGTTGATGGGTGCTGACAAGTTGATGGGTGCAGCACACCAACATAACTTTCTGATATACATGTGGCGGTAAAACCTGCACATGCACGTATGCCCTAGAACAAGTATATAAATAATAATAATAATAATAATAATGGCAATAAAAAGAAATGGAAAACAAGAGCAGGGGTAAAGGAAAGGAATAGAAAAAAGAGGCGTGCGTACACAAAGTCATATCCAGGATATTTTACTTTAGTAAGAGTTGCATTAAAAGTCCACTGCACTGAGTGCCAGTGCTTAGGGCAGATAAAGAATTCTTAAGATACAGAAAAGAAACATCCTGCTGAAGGTGCTGATACGCATGCCCTGCTTATCATCCCGTTTTCCCATTTGGTGACATGCCAGGAAAGGCAATCACATTGGAAACAGCAACCCCCAAAGATATTCTACTAAGAATAAAAAATAACAGAATTCTCCTCACTCCATCAAAGACTGACCAGTCTCCACATGTCTTTTCCAAGAAGTTATCAAAATTTCAAATAGCATCTTTTTTTCTTGAAAGTGTAACATTCCCAAATCACAAATTCAGAGATTATTTAATTATCCTATAAATGAAGAAGTAAAACTGATTTTGTTAGCACAAAGAGCAAAACTAGATGTGGCCAAAATATATCTCTGAGCATGAAAACTGTGTTATTTTTATCGCTTTGAAAGTAAGCACTATCTGGCTGGGTATGTCACCTGAATGACTACCAAGTAACCAGAAACTCCATCACAGGTGAAGTTTAGTGTATCGTGAAAGGAATAAACTACCCCAAAGCACAACTGTCCATTAATTCTAAACTTCCACAATCCCTGACCAAAGTGTTTCCCTTTTGGAGAGGGTGGGGAACATATTCCTGATCAAATAGGCTACATGCCCAGATATTTTAATTGTTAGGGTGTTCCTCACATCTTTCAGAGAATCAAGACAGCAGCAGATGTGTGTGAAACACTTAAGTTCTTTATCTTCCAATTCTTAAAACAGCATTGTTGCATCAACACTTATCCCCTTTGTTTTCTCTGTTCTAAGTTGTTGATGATGCCATTTTTTGCCATCTGCCCCAGAACTTCATTAAAGATACATGAATGGGCTAACTGGCCTGATATCTTGTGAGGAACAGGTGCTATTGTTTGTCCCCGAAGACTTGCAGTAAAGATATGACTCAGAATACTTGAGAAAGAGCATCTGCATCAGTCAGTCAGAGAGCAACTTGGCAGAGACCTGGCTACGTGCTAATATGCAAACAGAGTGACACTCGGGGGGGCTCATTTTCTCTTTCATGAAGATTATTTAACTTTTTTTAGTGATGGGAAATAAGTATTTGTATTGAAAATCATGTGCATATTAATGTCTATTACTGAGTTAAAGACAGTGGAAAAATGAGGATTTTTAAATACTTTATCTCTAGAAAATAATTCCTTATGTGATTTAATTGAAGGAGGCTTCTTAAACTGTTGAAAGAAATGTTTCCAATGTGTGTATACCATGACAGAGAGGGAGGGAAAGAGAGAAAATAGAGAGTTCGGAAAAAGCAATCTTGGGAGAGAGAGAGAGACATGCAAGAAGTGCAGACAGAAACGGGATGGGGATCAGTTTTCGAAATGACCATATTCTTTATTGCAAAGAATAGCTGACTCATTTGCATGAAGTATTACCACTGTAAAAGCTGCAGCATCTAAAGCAAAAGAAATGAAGTCTCCAGAAAACTCATAGGAAAAGCCTTCAAGGTCAGAAATGTGTCTTCCCATCGCTGAAAAGTGCATGGAAATCCACAGTATATGGACTTTAGTTAATTCTGGAGGTTAGGAGGAAAAACATCTCACTCGATAGGATAAATTCATGCCTTAACAGAAATGCTTTTAGTCTCAAACTTTTTGTTAAAATCTTTCTAAAATGTTAATATCTTACTTTGCCCTTTCTTAGAAAGCATAATGCAGTAGTCAACATACTGAACAACTTCTCTTGGTTGGCCATAGCCTTAAGTACACAAAGAAGCCTTAAATTGTTAACTGCGTTATTTGCTGTTCAC
The DNA here is from genome assembly GCF_008728515.1 of Papio anubis. Lineage (NCBI taxonomy): Eukaryota > Metazoa > Chordata > Mammalia > Primates > Cercopithecidae > Papio > Papio anubis. The sequence goes on from NC_044987.1 coordinate 75,463,181, forward strand.
TAATTCATAAATCACAAATCATCTCTTAGCAAGTAAGTTGACTGTCCCAAATGGCCTGTGCCATTTATATTTCTATATATCCTGTTGCTCTTATTACAAGCCTAAGAACATAGTAGATATTTTGTATTAACTGATCAATAGCTGAGAGCCAACGAACTAGGACCTCAGATCTGGTCTTCTGACCACCAATTTTCATAGGGTAGAATTGTCAATGCAACTACAAAAGGTATGGAGTTGTAATCATTCTTATTCCAGAAGAGAACTTAAAAATGACTTCTAAATACATCTTGATATAATCTTGTTTGCTCTTCATGTGTCTTATGTAGCAAATCTATGGCTGCTACTGCTAATTATATCAAATTCTGATTCCAGAGAATTTAGCTAGCCCAACAGGAGAATAGTAGAATCCTATCAAGAGCAAATTTAGGACACACATTTTCTAGAGCATTTGAGAACAGAGTCCCATCTTCCCAGGTGTATTCCACCATCCAATGGGTATACATTGTACAAACAATGTAACTGCATTCAGAAGAGGATCCAGCTTTGTTTGCTTCTGTTTGTTTGTTTGTTATTTGTTATTGGCAGGTTATTCTCGCTTCCCCCACCCCTTTCGGTCTCTCTCCCTCCCCTCTGTCTCTCTCTTCCCTCCCCCTCCCCCTCTCTCTCTTCTCTCTCTCTCTTTTTCTCTCTCTCTCTCATAACTTCTCCTCTTCCCTCTTCGTCTTTCCTTTCTCAGGTCCCATCAGGATAAGATACAAAACACTTTGTCAACCATTGTTAATATCCATCTCTAATATAATGTAATGTGTTCCCAGGATTTGGCATGCTATTCCTAGCACTCTTCAAAATTCTCATTAAAGGGCCAAGTAAACTCCTTAAAAAGTAGAATGAATTCAAGATGTTATAGTTTAAAAGCATCCTTCTACAACCTCAGGATTTGGTCTTCAAAGTCATATATTTTAGTTAAAACATTAATAAACAGCTAACTTCACATTTATATATATACACACTTTTCTGTATAAATATATTATACTTCAATAAAAAGTTGGTTTAAAGCAAAAGAAAAAAATAGGTCCAGTAAGTGAGTTCTCTTTTCTAATTTAGATTATTTAATATACTAAACAAAATATCTAAAATACTCACAGAAGAAATGAAAAACATATATCTTGTCACTAGTTTTACTATGTCCTTGCCCAACTACCAAGAGTAAAACATGCAAACAAAGCAGTTTCATTTGCTGGGTTGGTGCTTTACCATAGCTATTTAAAATCCACTTCATAGTCTAGCACTTTCCAACTCTATTCCATAGTTACACAGGAAAGAAATAATCTTTGTAAGTAAGAATACAATGATTCTATCAGGTCAACGGTGCACGTTTTAAAAATCTTCAGGTATATATTCTGAGAGAAATGTTAATAGCCCTGAAAGGGCCAATCCTGTCCTTTGTGTTAACATCCCTTTTTGTATTCTCAGCATACTGTGTATACTAAGCATACTCTCAGCATACTGTATGTACTCACTTTATTTGCATTTTTTTAAATGGACAAATATCTCATTAATCTTCTAGGATCATATGTAGTCAAAAGTCATTACTTTATTTCTCATTCATTTGTACATGCTCTATTTAATACTGAATTTTCAGAGAAAAGAACATGGATTTAGCACTAACATAATCTTAATTCCTAGTATCTCTTATTTATTTGTCCCCTTATTCCATAAAATGAAGAGCTCAATACTTATACAAATAAAAAGTTAGTTTAGACCTATTAGACTCCTGAGAAACATGCTACTCCAAAAGAGAAGGCAGCAGTGCTTGTCTTAATTCAACTCTTCAACAGCCATTTATTGAGAACCTATCACTATATACCTGGTTCTGTGCTGGGCAGTAGAAATATAAAGGTGCCTTAAAGACCTCCATAGCCTTGTTTTTCCAGGTAGTGGTACTAGGTTTGTTCTCACTTACATATTAGTACAAATTATCCAGTTTTCAGCTTACTTTGGAAAAAGCTCAACAGAGAAAGTTTTGCTTAAAAAGAAAACCAAATTATAGCAAAAATTCCATTAAGTATCATTCTACACTCTATCTATGGTCTACACCCCAGAAAAATATTGAGAGTACTTTTGAAAACATAAGTCATATTTCTTTATAAAAAGGATGATAAATGTTAATTAAATGTGTTTAAATTATCTTACTATGTTTTAAGAAACTCTCACCAGGAGGGAAATAGAATATCCTGGCCATAAAGAAATTAATAAAACATGCTATGCAAAAGTAAAATTTATGATTCATTTGGAATTAGATCTCTACCACCTTTTCAATCCATACAAATGCATAATCTTGTCAATTAAATATTATTGTTAAGGTCTAGTAGTATGTTAAAATCACTTTAAAGTGCAACTAAGGAAAATTCATGTGTGTTTATTACTCCTTAAGGATCTATTAGTGGGTATTTTATTCAGATTCGTGCTGTAAAATCTGCATAAACTCAGCATATTGTTATCCCCATGTGTGCATTTGTTTGGTTAAAGCAGAACAGCAAATCTCAATTTTTGCAACTTCTGGAAAAGTCAAGAGAGCTAAAACAGTCTTAATTTTAATAAGATACAAACAGTTATCACTACAGAAGTGAAGAGTTGACTATTATGCAAATAGTCACAGTTAGTGGTCACCAGGCCATCACAGAAGACTGAACTAGTCAATTACTTTAGCTATTTCTGAAGACTAGTGAAGATGAATGTTTCCTATTCTACCCTGTCTTATTTCCAGAGAAGTATGAAACATATTAGAGACTAATGATTGTCATTCCTAAATAGAAGCCCCATTAAATACACAATGATCAACATGTTTTACCAAAATGAAAATTATTTTTTTCAAATTTTGTATAAATGCCATTTAAATATGACAATATTTGTGAAGAATATGGCATTCCTTTCTTTGTAACAACCAAATTCAGATATCAACCTTTCATAAACTTTTGACCCGCAATGAAGGCAATCTGGCTTTTACCTCTGAAGTATTTTATGCAACCTTATTCTGTTAGCAATGACCAGAGCTCAATTATTAAATTCCTCATCCAGAAATGCAGGTTTACATCTTAAACTATGGGTCTTGTTAAAATTATGCACAAGTAACTTAAAGGCAAGGATTTTCTATCTCTCAAGGGCTCTGTAAAAGACTTTGCACAGAGTAGGGGCTCAACAAATATTTGCTATATAAATGCATTCAAGAATTTGTATTCTACGTTATTTAAAAATGAAGCCATAGCAATTCTGATGGTTTTTTAATCTGCTGAATTAAGTCAAAGTCCATTCACCATTTACAATTCTTAAATGGAGGCAAATCTAGTCCAAACATATTTCCTTATAGTGATCTTTTCTTTTGGCCCTGCTGTGGTCTAACTTTGAAGTTCACCAGTTGGTAAGAAAATATAAAAATTGACTTTATTAATTTAAAGAGTTTTTAATGGCTGAGTACTCCTAGTACATCTGTTGAAATTCCTCTATAGTATCATTTAGAGATGCCTCTAAGCTTCTTTAATATTTCATCATCATCAATTATAATCCTTACTGACAGAAATGATAAGATACTCTCACCCAAAGAGACAAGAATACAGTTTTCCCAAGTAATAATATTTAAAAAGTTGTTATATCACTGTGAGCTTATTATGCAATACTGAATGAATGTCAGAAAAGCATTTAAACATCAGCTATCATGGAGAGCAGAAGCAGTTTCATCACGAGCAAGAAGGCCTGCGAAACATAGTGTAGCAACTCTAACCAGGACATAAATAAGATGTCTAAGCTATTGACAGCTGGGGCTCAGCCATGGCAAATTGTCCCTCCTTGGAAGTATCAGTGAAAGACAGTACCTGTACATACGATTGGGGGGCAGGGAGATAAAGTAAGGCAATGTTTATAAAAACTAGACACCAAGGAAAGGTATAAACAGTAACTATAAACCCAAGTCAAATAGCCTTCAGGTTTTCAATCTTTATCACAGTCTACTCATTGTAGAGTACAAAGCTAATGATGTGCACAGTAGTGTCATTTTGGAGCATAACCTGCAACCCCTGCCTTCCACTCCCAGTATGTACATTACACACACACACACACACACACACACTCCTATACCTGCTATCTCCATTTAATGAACAAGTTGATGCTGAAGATGATTATAAGGATAAGCTAACATGCTGATTTTTAAAAAGCAATTTTCTTTAATTTTATACTTTTATTTAGTGCTATTTTCATATGAAATAACTTAGATACAATAAAGAAATGTCCCTATTAAAGATAAGGTACAAACTCCCTAACCTAGGCTGCCCCTCCACAAGATGTTCTTAACATACCCCTGAATCCTCTTTGCCTGCTACCCTTTACCACGATGTTTCTCCATTTGCTTTCAATAGTTCCTAAGTCTTTGTTCTTACCACATTTTCGCTGTTACAAAGAACAACAAGTCAATAGCATTGTTTAGGACTAATAAGCAGCAACCCAATACAATCAATAACTCAATGCAATCATAGCTGAAAAAGAATGCAAAGTCAAGCCCAAAGAGAAGTGTAAGGATAGTGGTTCACTCAGGTCAAGAGACAGAAATACTCAGAATTCAAAACGGGAAATGCATACATTGAAACTTTCACATGTTCTTAAAGAAATCATAGGAAGGAAGGAAGGAAGTTTATTTGAGTAAAGTTATTTAACTAATTGCCATTATTCTCTACTCTCCAATTCTCCAATAGCTACAGTAATAACTGTATTTTTCCTACTGGAAATTAGGATACAGGGAAAGAATAAGTGTAGAAAAGTTCACATGGTTATTACAGAACATATATTTAACATTAGGTCTGTTCTGTTCTAGAATATTCAGCACTTATAGTACAATACCCATGATATATGAATCACATGGAAAAGCATCAATCCACAGATTTAAATTTTTGGCTTTGGGTAGCTTGTATCACAACTTGAACTCCCAAGAATGTAGTTGCATATCTGTGAACAGGCATTTTCCATGGCCCTAGTATAACATCCACAGTGATCTAAAATTGTAATGATCAAAGCTATAGACTTTTTTTTTAGTTTCACATGACAACTCCCCCAAATGAATGACACAAAGTCCAGTTTTGATTCTCTTTAACTCTTCTTGATTTAACATTTTAAAAGGCTGGGTTAGCTCCTTTAATACTGCGCTATGACTGTAGTTTCCATGGTAAAATAAGGAGTTGAATCTATATAGAAATTATCAGCCAATAACAATAGGTCTTTGTCCAGCTGTGACTACTTCCCTGCTCTACAACCAGTCCTTATCTGGCTTAGGAAATGCCTGTTTTAACTGACAGGTAGGAGATTAAATCTACAGCTGCTGAAACACAATCTCAGCTCTGTTAGATAGGCTTTCATTGAAAAGCACTACAAACACATAATTTGTTTATGTTGTACCAGCAATCTCTGACAAAGCAGACTGTCTAGCTGAGACAAATGTGGTTAAACCCATTTATTGTATTATTTCTGCTACACAGAACAAGCTCTTAAAACACAGAAACTAGACAAGGCACAAAGCTCTAGTTGCCTAAAGAAATCAAGAATAGATGACTTCTTGTTTCATTAGCCCTTTTTATACAGAAAGCATGTTCTCCCCTGGAAAACATCTATTCCAATTTATCTTTTAAGTGGGTGGTTCAATTATGTTTATGCTTTCTATTTTTAAAGTTTCTTTTGTTCCTGCCAGCATAAACAGGCATAAAATCACCTAATCATGGAATAGTTCTAGATTTAAGAACATGATGAATATTTATAACAGGTGCTATATCACCCCCTCAAAAATACCCATAATGATACATTCTGATAACAATCCAACCTCTTTCAATATTTATTGCAAATTCTTATCATGTTATTTGATTTCTTTATTTCACTTGATGAAAAAATAGCTTTGTAACTCAAAGAATATGAATAGTAGTTTCTTTAAAATTAAGAAGTTATACACAGAAATACCTAATTTTATAAAATAAATATTAATGGGAGAGATTTTTAACAACAACGAAAGCTGTTAGTCAAGTGATCATGAATTACTTGCCCCAAGTTAATATTAACTAGAAACTGATTTTGCTGTTTTTGCACTTAAAATCTATCCTTCATGTATACTTACTCACCTCTAGCATTCTGAATATACTGTGTATACATAACTGTAAAATTGGTAATACTGAAGGTTAAAGTCTTTACCTACATTTATTAAGTTCTAAAAATTATGCCCAAATATAACAAAACAACAGATGGTACATAATGTGATTTAAAAATAAGAAAACAGATGCTATAACTCAAACTTGTCAAAAATGTTAGGAAGAATGGTATAATAAACATAAAGATTACAAAACTGTATTTGAAACATGGCCAAAAGGATTATTGTTAGCCACTCTCAAACATCTCATTATTCCCTAAAATCTTATTTTATTTTTCCTTAATCATCATCATAAAACTGGAAAGGGAGAAAATAATATTCCAAGTTGGAACATACATGCCACTTGGAACTCTGAGTTAGTCTTAAAATATAGAAAGTGTGTAATAAACAAGCTGAATCCATGGGGTCTCCCTCAAACAGCATGGATAATGAGGGGAATCCATAACAGACATAAACAAACCCAGAAAGATGTCTAGACCCCACATCATTATGTATGATATATGCCCAAAATATATGGACATACATTTGAATGTTCAAATTCAAACTTGGCTTCTATTAGACTGATTCAGTCACAGCATGTGGTTTCTTTAATAAACAAACCTTACTGTTAGAAAATATTGGGAACTCAAATCATGTATTATGTCCCAGCTAGTTAAAGATGTGGTGCTTTAATGTCCTATATCCCTTGAAGCTTTCTAACAACAGACTGTAAATAACAAAGGAAAACTACATCCTAGAAAAGCATATACAAGTCTTAGATTTTTGTATTACAAGTTGAGAGCAAATACTATACAAAGCTAGCATTTCAACATATGTTCAAGAGAAAATATACATTTCCCATTAAAAATTAGAACTAGGTTTAACAATGTGGACTTTGGTTTATATTTTTCATAATGCTTAAGGATGCTGAATACATTCACATAAAAATGTAATGATGATTATTTGTCTCACTACAGTAAGTTCTTTGCCATGTTTGACATATACATATATGTATAATATTCATGTATTTAGCTCGCTTTAAAATCACAGCCTTTTAGAACTGCAATAGTTTTAGAAAGCCACTTTTCCAATACCTTAATTTTAAACATAAATGCCAGATAAATGGCTTATAATAAAGGTAAGGCCCAAAGAGAAGTGACTTGCCAAGGTCACAGAACTTGAGAATGACCAAACTAAAGCTGGTCTTTAGTCTCCAGTTTACTTATCTCACAAAATCAGAAAATCAGATTTTCAGGGATAGAAATGATTTAGAGACTATGTAATCTGGTGATTCTAACCTGGAGAGAAGCTCTAGTGAGCTTTTTCTGAAATATATATATGTCTTCTCCTTCCCTACCCAGAATATGGCTTAGGCCTAACAACTACGTTTGACAGACGAAATACTTGAGGCACATAGGGATAGTGTGATTTGCCAATGGTGACATAACCTGGTGACTAGATACGTGAATTCCAAGTTCAGGGATTTTCATTTTTGTTTCCCAGTTTTCTTTATCTTTTTTTTTTTCTTTTTTTTTTTGAGACGGAGTTTCGCTCTTGTTGCCCAGGCGGGAGTGCAATAGAGTGATCTCAGCTCACTGCAACCTCTGCCTCCCAGGTTCAAGCAATTCTCCTGTCTCAGCCTTCCGAGTAGCTGGGATTATAGGCATGTGCCGCCATGCCCCGCTAATTTTTCTTTTCTTTTTTTTTTTTTTAGTAGAGACGGGGTTTCTCCATGTTGGTCAGGCTTCTCTCGAATTCCCAACCTCAGGTGATCTGCCCGCCTTGGCCTCCCTAAGTGCTGGAATTACAGGCGTGAGCCACCGCGCCTGGCCATCTTTATTTCTTTTTTAAGGTAGAACTTGAATACAAACATATCCTCTTTCTGTCCTCAACTTTAGTCTAAATATGTTTTCTTAAACATAAACCTACATCATGTAAAGAGGATGAAAGCAAATCTCACTTCTGGCAGAACTGATACAAAATTTTATTTTCTGATAATTGCCTCTCATCCTCTTTTTTTTCCCCACTTCCTATCACAACTTTATATGCCTGTGACATATATTAAAATCAATCTTCTATTATTCTTTTTTAATATGAAAATAATAACTTCTCCACTCACATTCCTCATAATATACAGAGCTTTATAAAGACAGCTTTTAACAAAATATAAATTGAATTATTTTCCCAAGGGTTAAGGTACTAGTTTTAAAAAGCATACAAGTGAGCAGACTCAATGAAGTGTAACTGTATGTAAAAAGGATAAGACGTCATGATCAAGAGAGGTTTATTGTGGGAATGCAAGGTTGTTTTAAACTTTAAAAATCAACCAATATAATTCATCATAATAAGAGAATAAAGGAACAAAAACATAAGGTCATTTCTATAGGTGCAGAAGTAACACTTGAAAAAATTGAACATTTATTCATGATTTAAAAAAATAACTTTCAGCAAACTTAAATAGAAGGAAGCTTCCTCAATCTAATTAAAACTATATTTGAAACACCTACTGCTAACGTCATAATCAATAATAGTGAAAGGATCCTTGCTTTCTACCTAAGATCAGACAAAATAGGCAATAATGTCTACTCTCACCACTTCTATTCAATATTGTACTGGATTCCCTAGCCAGTCCAATAAGCAAAGGGAAATAAATAAAATGCACACAGTGTGGAAAGAAGTGACATTTATTTTATCTGCAAAAAATAAAATCATGATCATAGAAAATCTTAAGAATTTTTTTAAAGTGGCCAGAACTAACAGTTAATTAAGCAGTCACAACGTAAAAGGTCAATAACAAAAATAAGTTGGCTTTCTATATACTAGTAATAAACAATTAGAAAAAAAAATTATAAATCCATTTATATTAGCATAAAAATAAAATAGAAAATTTTAACCAAAGTTTATAAGACCTCTACACTGAAAGTCATGAAACATTATAAGGACAATGTACAACATGAGGACTATAGTTAGTATTGTATTGTATACTGAAAATTTGCTAAGAGAGTAGAGTGTAAGTATTCTTACCACCCAAAAATGGTAACTATAAAAGGTGATGGGTAGGTTAATTTGCTTAACTGTGTTAGCAATTTCACTATGCTTATGCATATCAAAATAGCATATCATATACCATAAATATATACAATTTTTTGAAAATTACAAAGGAAAATTTTGAAACACTAAAATAAATGGAGACATGTAACATTCATGGAATGAAAGACACAATAGTGTTAAGACAGTAATTCTCCTCAAATTGATTTATAGATTCAACACAACTCAAATCAAAATCCCAGCAGGACATTTTGAATATAGTATGAAGCTGATTCTAAATTTGATATGGAAAAAAATAGTCAAAACAATTAAAAAAATAAAATTGGTCACATATAGTAAGATGTCAAGACTTACCATAATGCATTTAGGTATTAGGATGGTATTGGTATAAGGATGGACATATAAATCAGTGGAACAGAATACAGAATCCAGAGGTAGATCCACACCTATTTGGTCAATTGTTTTTCTTAATGATGTCAAGATAATTCAATGGGAAAATGATAATCTTTAAAATAGGCTTTTCTATAAATAGATATCTGTATGGGAAAAACAAGTCTGGACTTGTATCTTACACACAAAATTTAACTCAAAATGAACTAAAACCTAACCATAAGACCTAAAACTGGAAAACATCTAGAAGAAAACATAAGAGAAAATATTTGTGACATTGCAATAGGCAAACATTTAAAAACAGAACAAAAGCATAAACCAGAACAGAAAAAAAAATGGCAGAATGGGTGTCATTAAAATTGTAAACTTTGCTCTTTAGAAGACATACTTAAAAAGCTAAGCCACAAAGTGAGAGAAAATATCTGCCAAAAGGAAAAAAAAAAAAAAAGGACTTGTACTCAGAATAAATAAGAAAAACTGTTACAACTCAATAATAGTCAAATAAATTCATAAAACTGGAATCAAAGACTTGAATAGACAATTCACAAAAGAAAATATATGCGTGGCCAATAAGTATATGACAGGATGCTCAACATCACCCATCACCCAAGAAATGAAAATCAAAACCAAAAGATACCCCTAAAATCCACTAGAATGGTAAAAATTTAAAAGATTAATAATTCCAACTGTTGGTGATGATGCAGAACAATTAGAAGTTTCATACATTGTTGGTTGGAATTAAAAATGATATAGCCATTTTCTTTTACAGAAATTTCTTAGAGAAACACAATTTCCATAAAGCCCTACAATTAATCCACTCTTAGCTACACAAGAAAAATGAAAACATGTCTGCATAAAGACTTGCAACATTACTCCTAAAAACCAACAGCTGAAATCAACTCAATGACCATTAACTGGAGGAAGGCTAAACAAATTACAGTAAGTCTATTCTATGGAATACTACTTAGCAATGTAAAGTAACAAAATATTGACATACCCAATAACATGAAAAAATCTAAGAAATATAAGAATAAATGAAATACATCTAACAGAAAAGACTACTTACTGCATGATTCAATTTATAAAAGTCTTAGAAAAGGCAAAAATATAGTGATATCAATTAATAGTCCCAGGGTTTCAATGGGGGATGCTAACTCCAGAGGACACAAGGAAACTCTTTGGGACTAAAAGTTATATATGACTCTACACAACTTCCAGAATTCATCAAACACTTAAAATGGATGAATTATTGTATGTTATTTATATATCCATAAAGCAGGAAAAAAATATTTTTGAAAGTAGAAAAATTCTAAATTGTCCTATAAAGCAGGCATTACTTCATTACTTTCCCATTTTACATATGGGATGACTGCCATTAAGAAAAATTATGTAATTTATCTAAGACTATACCAAGCAAGTGGCAGAGCCAGAATTCAAGCCTATATTTCAGGCTATAATTTCCAAAATTTTACAACTGTTTCTCAAAAAAAGAAAGAAAGAAAGAAAAAGCTTATCTTTGTATCTAGGAAGATGTTGGCATGATAAAGGTTTTTCTTTTTCTATTGTGGGTAAAGGTGGGTACGTATTAACATCATCTTTAGAAAAAGGGAAATTCTACTTTAGCATTAAACAGAACAGGGGTTCCATTGGGAAGTCTGGGCTCATTCTGAATCCCTGTTGAGCTATCAGGTTGCCTGTTTTATTTGTTCCATTTATACTAACTTGTCACAATGATAGCCTTGTCCTACCTGCTCTTAGCTTTGAATGAAAAGCAACTTTATATCACAAGGACACACAAAATCCACCAAGTACTGCAAACCTGAGCAGCCTATTCCTTCATCTCACAAGCTGATCTCTCAGAATGGCATAACACTAGCATATAAATGAGCAAAGCAAGAGTAGGCAGATTTCAATCCTTCTTTTATAGTTTTATTTTAATGAACAGTTAAAAAGTATGTTATTCATTCAGAGACAGTTGTGATATGGTAAAATATGCCCTGGAATAAGTGAATTGAAGTTAAAAGATCTAACTCAAACCCCAGTACCATAAAAAAATTGCCTAACTTTGGTTTTCTTATTAAAAGAGGGTATTGTGAAGAGAAAACGATGTAAAGTGCTTAGTACATAGTAGACATTATCCAGTGAATTTAAATGTAATCATTTCAAAATAGTTCAGTGCTCTCCTAAACAAATGGGGCACACCCCCTTTTGGAGAGTATTTCAGAATCATCGTGTCTGTGCATATGTATTCTTCATGTTCTCCTTCTCTAGAGATTCATTATGCCCTGAAGGAAAGGGTGGCCCTACCCCACTGCTACAGTTGCTTTTCAAGGAATACATTTTGGGGTGGTAGGTGTATGTGACTTGAGAATCACCAAACCATGTTTGTGAGTGTAGGTAGGAGAAAAAACTCTGAGGAACAGAGCTGGGTCTATGCTATCCTATAAAGGTTTTCCATAAGAACAGCGATTAGAGAAGAATCTCTCAAGACACAAACACCAATATTTTCACTAAAATATCTAAGGGAGGGTAAGAGTAAAGTTTCTGAATTATCTTATCAGGCACAAAAATAAAAGGGACAGACCAAAGACCTAAGGACACATACTAATCTAATTTGAGACTTATGACATTACAACATTGTCGTATTATTTTACAGTTTTTTGTTTTGTTTTGTTTTGTTTTTGTTTTTGTTTTTTTTGAGATGGAGTCTCACTCTCTTGCCCAGGCTGGAGTGCAATGGCATGATCTTGGCTCACTGCAACCTCTGCCTCCCAGGTTCAAGTGATTCTTCTGCCTCAGCCTCCTGAACAGCTGGGATGACAGGTGCGCCCCACCACACCCGGCTAACTTTTGTATTTAGTAGAGACAGGGTTTCACCATGTTGGTCAGGCTGGTCTCGAACTCCTGACCTCGTGATCTGCCTGCCTCGGACTCCCAAAGTGCTGGGATTACAAGCATGAGCCACTGCACCCAACTATTATACAGTTTCGAGCCACTGTGGTACTTAGATTGGTGATGATAATAATGATAATAACAATAAAGGCTACACTGATATAGTATTGGCAATGTGCCAGGCACTTTTTTAAGTGCTTTACATGCATTAACACATTTAATTCTCAAAACATCTTCATAAGTTAGATACTGTTATTTTCCCCATTTTACAGATGAGGCACAGAAAAGCTTGGTAGCTTGCCTCAAGATCAGGCAGCTATTAAGGGGAGGGTCCAGGATTTGAATCCAGGCAGTCTGCCTCCAGAATCCTACTCTCAACCATTGTTCCATATTGCCTAATGATGCTGAGATTTCCAAGACTGGGGCCCTGGGCCACACTGTAGCAGTAAGAGTAGTGAGGAAAGGGGAAATGAGAGGGAAGTAAGGAAAGCCTTGAAAACTTCTTGAAGAAGGTGTGTATAGTTTGAATTAGTATGTACAGGTATACCTCATTTTATTGTTCTTTGCTTTATTGTACTTCACAGGTAATGTGTTTTTACAAATTGAAGGTTTGTCGCAGCCCTGGTCAAGCAAGTCTACCAACGTCATTTTTCCAACAACTCATTTTATTATGAAATCCACTTTATTGTGGTGGTCTGAAACAGAACCTGAAATGTCCCTGAGGTATGCCTACATAAGTATATAGTCTCTCCAAACCATAAACCAGTTTTCATCACCATGTATTTGTGATTCTGGTTTTACTTTGCCTATTGTAAGAAAAATGAAGCAGAGCATTCAGTATCATGTTACAAGTGACGAGCTTTGTGCTCTGACTTCTACACTAAGAAAAACTCACAAATACTTAAATCATATGTGCCTTGGAAGATAAAAATAATTTTTGTGTTGCAACATTAATCTAATCTGAACTTTCTGTAACATTAAAGAATTGTACAAAGTGTTTGTGTTTATCTAAAGAGCATGTGGGGGCCAGGCGCAGTGGCTCATGCCTGTAATCCTAGCACTTTGGGAGGCTGAGGTGGATGGACTTGCTGAGCTCGGGAGTTTAAAACCACCCTGGGTAACATGGTCTCCACTAAAATACAAAAGATTAGCTGGACATGGTGGCATGCACCTGTAATCTCAGCTACTCAGGATGCTGAGGCACGAGAATCACTTGAGCCCAGGAGACGGAGGTTGCAGTGAGCTGAGATCACACCACTGCACTCCAACCTGGGCAACAGAGTAAGACTCTCTCCAATAAATAAAATAAAATAAAATAAATAAATGGTATGTGGGTTTTAAGAGAGAAAGACACACTGGATAATAAAAAGTCCGTTGTTTAGATGTCAAAGGACTAGACTGTGATAATGGTTCTTCTACTATCTTACTTTTGAGCCTACCAGTAAACCAGGAATTTTTAAAATTTGGGGCTTTGCCATAGTTCTACATACAGAATTGCTTCTAGGAATAAAGAAGCTTAATGAATTACACATTTAATGTCTACATTCCAAAAAATAAGTGCTAGATAGTTCCATACTTTACCTCAACTAATCTATACAACACTACTGCTCAGTGGGGCATCATTTTGCCCCTTTATAGACTAAATAAACAGAGCCTCATAAAGGTTAAGTCTAGAGTTTCTAAAAAGAGCCAGGATTCAAAAGATCAAGTGATTCTGGTGCCTTCATTTTTATTATAACTGTCCCAATATATCCTTTATAGCAATAAGATCCAATACAGAATCATGTGTCATCATGTCTCCTTAGTATCCTCCAATCTGAAATACTCAGTTCTTCTTTGATCTTTATAATCTTAACGATTTTGGAGATTTCAAGACAGTTATTTTGTAGACTGTACCTAAACTTTTTTCCTAATGTTTCTGTATCATTAGATTCAGGCAATACATTTTTGTCAGACATTATCACCAGAAACGATGCTGGGCTCTTCTCATTATATCCCATCAGGTAATATTTATCAATTTGTCCCATCACTGTTAATGTCACCTGAGTAATATGGTATCTACCAGGTTTTTTCCACTATCCTGTTACACTTTTTTTTCTACATTTTCCTAAGTATTGTGTGGGGAGATACTTTGAGACTATGTAAATGTATCATTCTTTATCCAACTCTCACCCAATAATTTTAGCATACCTTTATGTTTCTTGTCAGAATTCATTATTACTATGATGGTTACCATGTGACTTTCTTTCCATAATTTCTTGTATATTTATTAGTTGGCAGGTTAAGGAAGACATTTCTCTTCTCTCTTATTTTTTCATTTATTCATAAATACATCAGGTCAATTCATGAATCCATATTCTATTCAATAGGATAAATCCATTCTTACCATTTTTGATGCCTAAATTGCACCACATATGGACACAGGTTACCCCTTCAAGCTGGATTCTTTATCCTTTTGTTATGCTCTTCAAATTCTTTAAGCACCTCCTCACTTTCTGGAATAATAAAATATTCCAGACTTGTCCTGTATTTTCCCTTCTCCAGACCAGATTCAGAAGCACAGTTTTTAGAAGCCAAGATCTTGGTGTGACGTGCTGATATTACTATTGGAGTGTACTTTGCTTCTAAGCTGCCTCAGAGAGCTAAGAAATATATTTACATGTATTACACATATTCACACACATTTACACTTCTCTCTATATATAGACATATATATATATATGTCTATATATATAACCACAAAGTCCTTCATTTCATATTTGTGACTCTTTTCTAAAAGTAAAAAACCTGGCTCATATACACATACATATAATATGACATATAGGAGATAGGGAAAGTAAGTATATGTGTGTGTGTATATTTATATGTGTATACGCACACACACATACATGCACATATACATACATATGTATACTTATTTTCTCTCTATCTCTTACATGGTACCAACCAATCTCCTCATCCTGTTGAGCCACTTCCCCACTTGACAACCTTCATCCAGTAGGACCCAACTCTTGTTAAGCCATCACTATGAGAAGCCGCTTTCCTAATATGGCCTTCAAACCCCACTGGGCTGCCACCCAACTCAGGACCCTTCCACAATTGGGTCTGCTTAATGGCATTTCAACTGAATGAGAAAGGGAGGGAGGAAAAGGGGAAGCAAAGCCTTAATATGTTTTGATTTATGTTCCTACTTCCTATTAATTAGACACTACTGTTTCCTCCCTTTCATTTAACTGGGAGGCAGCATTATATTTTATAGTAGAACGATCACGAGTTTTGAAGCCACAGAGTCCTAAGTTTGATACCTGGCTACGACTAACTAGATGATAACCTTAGCTTCCTCACCTGTCAAATGGTGATAAAATCCATATTGTTGCATATTTATGAGTATTAAAGAAAATGAACATAATGTGGTTCAGTGTCTGGCAGATAAGACCATAAATGGTAACTATTGTTAAATTGTTAAACTTTAAAGGTAAGCACAAAAATAAAGGCATGTACACGACTAATTAAAGTCACCAAGTGTTGAGGGCTACGAGGATAAAATACCAGCAAAGACAACAGAATAATTCACTTTTGCAATAGATCTTGACACCCAGGAACCTAGCTATTGGGCTGTCAGTGTTATGTTCTGCCATGAATAGTGGAGAAATGTGTAAGTAAAGTGGAAATAATATAACAAAAGTGGGGTTTTCTTTTAAATTTAAGGATGATCAGAATAGGTGCTTAATAAACAAGAATAAAAAATATCTCTTAGTTGGGCACAGTGGCTCACACCTGTAATCCCAGCACTTTGGGAGGTCAAGACAGGCAGATCACAAATCAGCCAGGTGTCGTGGCAGGTGCCTGTAATCCCAGCTACATGGGAGGCTGAGACAGGAGAATTCCTTGAACCTGGTGGGCGAGGGTTGCAGTGAGCCAAGATTGCACCACTGCACTCTAGCATAGGCAAGAGCAAGGCTTTGCCTCAAAAAATAAAAAATAAATAAATAAATAAATAAATAAATCTCTTCATGCTCATGCTCAGCATATATGAGTGGTGAAATAGTAAAGGTCATCCTATAGTTCCAAGCAGCATTTGGATTTCTCCATTAGATTTCCATTTAAAAACACTTTCATGAGGATGTAGTATTTTCATACGAAGAATGGAAGTGAAATGAGATTACAGGTATTCAGGTATCTGAGTGCCTAAAAAGGCGATGAGACAAGTTCCCAGACCTGACCACTTCATCTTTCCCAGTAAAATATTAATAGAACCACTATGTCTTAGAGAGACCAAATTTTTTCAGGTCACCTGGATATCTTTTAAGAGTCCACAAGAAGTTCTTTCACAAAACGTTTCCTTAAAGGGAAAAGGATAGTGGAGTTTGAAATAGTTAAGCATAGCACTATCATTCTTGCTTTTTAAGTCACTTCCTTCCGCATGTCCTGCTTAATTCCTTCCCCCCAAAACCAAACTTCAATGAACACTGAAATTTCCTTTTTATTGTACTTCTCACATTTCTTATCTCTTCCCATCCACATGGAATAAAAATAAATTTGTTCACCTCAGCACCCTGAAGAGCACAGCCAGTTTACTACTCTGATGTTCCAGGTCAGATTTAAATCTTTCAGTTACTCTCCTCTTCCCTAAATTCTGTTATTCAGTGTGAAATTTAAAACTTACTAATGACTGTACACCAGAAATGCAGCCTGGCATGAAGATGTGAATTACCATGAACCTCTTGGTCTTTCACATGCCTTTCAAAGGAGAATAACCATTGCTTCATAACTACATTGTCAAAGCATCTTTTTATACAAACACCAACTGCTAGTTAACAAACTATAAAAAACAAGTGATCTGTAATAATTTTTACAGCCATTGAAATGTAGTTGTGTACCATTGCCTGAGCCTGCCTTTTAGCTGATTAACAAATACAGTGAATTTAACTTTGTAGATTCTTAACATTTAAAGACAACAGTCTAAAGCAATTTGAAGTATATTCTGCCAATCAGTTATTGAGTTAGACCACCCATAGCCTTTTTTTTATTCTTCATTGTTTGAATAATATGGGAGGAAATTTAGTGTATACTCTCTTCTTCCTGTATTTTCCAGTTAGATTAAGCTGTTGTCTTCACAATTGCCTCCCAGCTGCTGTGACTTGTGAAAACAACAGACCCTGCTCTGTTGTCTGGAGAAAGCCGGGATTGTTATGAGTAACTTTATTGCAGGCACATGAGTGTGTTAAGACTTTAAAACACGCTCAAATGTCATGTGCACACCCAATGACGGGCAAGAATAATTATGAAAAAACAAGAAATCTATGTCTATGAAACCGTGTTGGACAAAATGGGCCATTCATTGTGTTCCCCTGGGAATGCCTGGACTCTGCAGTCAGAAAACAAAAAAGGCACTTTTTTCCTGCTGTAGGCTGAATGCTTAGCTTTGCCATCTGAGCCCTAAGAAAACACGGGCCCCTCTACTGCTGGCGCACCCACGCACACTAAAAAATATTAATGCCTCTCTCTCCTTACTTTTTTTCCAGGCATTCCCTCGTGTAGGCTGTAGCCAATATAATGTCAACACAAAGACAAAATAGTTTATCTAACATCAGTCCCCAACAATTTCCCTCTTGTCCTCAGTTAATTGCCCTTTCCCCAACATTAAGAAGAAAAAAAAAGATAACCTTTACTCCAGTGGAAAAACTTGTCTCTGGCACAGATTTTAACTGCAGCAATAATCCCTTCTGTACTTTTACATACTTTTACCAAATACTATGTAAGCATACTCATTTGTCTCCACATTGCTGCTTCTTCCTTCAAGAGTTCTGAAAGTCATTTTGTTGGTTAAAGTTTGTCAGCTCCCTCTCAAAAATGCCCCTTCTCAAAGTTAACTACCACGTGTCCTTCTTGTCAATGTGTGCACGTACACTATACAAATGGAATGACAAATGAAACTCCAAATCATTTCAGCCCAAACACATTTTTTAGTATACAAATTTCACTGAAAGTTCAAGGTTTTTAAGCTTTATTGAAATTTTCAAGGGCAGTTATTTTATGTTAACCCATAGGTAAGTTATTTGCTGATTTTCCTAGAGAGATATATTGCACTTTGATGGTCTACTGTAGGCTCTACAGTAATTTCCTTGGCAGCTGAACCAGCAGAAAAAAAAATATGCAATAAACAGATTTCCAAAACAGTAAGCTTTTGCCCAGGATCTTTAATCTTGACCCTTTTCAGTACATTCCAGGAAGAAAACACTGAGAGAATATGTGCTTCATTATAAAGTTAGGAAATAGGAGTCTGATAGGTCATTAAAGAACATAAATTCCTATTTCATCTTCCTTTCCAGAGCTCAGTTCATTGCACTTTTATTCCCATCCAGCAACCACAGACTTCAGAACCTGCTAGGGACAAAATTGGAAAAGGGAAAACACTTCTTTGGTTGCTTTTGAAAAATTAGCTATAGAATACTTATGTCAATTCCTTTGACTAGAATAAGTATTTTAAAACTCATCAAGTTTAAATATGTTCTTCATCATCTTTAGCTAATGAGCAAATGACTTGGAAAGGTAACAGCTGGATAAGTGAGATACAAATTTTGTGTGACAATAAAATGTGGTTATCTTTTATTTAGCTAACTGGTGTTAATGACCCAGTAGCAGCCAATGCCAAAAAGAGGCAATTGTGGGTACGTGTACACATACCAGCAGAAACCAGGATCTTTTAGTCAACCAACTGGTTGTTTTGACTATACCACTCCCAAAGCAATTGATTTGACTGAATTAAACAATTGGGTTTGAATCTATGATTAAATTAGGGAGTTTGAAAGCATTTTAGAGATTGAGATTGTCTAGTTACTTAATTCTAGGCCAGTTCACTCATTCTGTAACATAAGTATATTGAGGCTGGAGATACGGAGAAAAAGATAACTCAAGTTAGTGTCAAAGTCAGTGTATGGATGCTGTCAGAGACATAAAATAACAATATTGATTACAGAAGTGAGTTAGAGGTGGCATTAATTACATAGCTAAAAAAGGTTATGTTTCTCTAAGTTGGGAAGAACTACTTTCATAAGTAACCACTATTCAAAAGGAGGCAAATCTTCCAGGCCAAAATGTAAACCCAGAGTTCATTTCAAACATTTTTACACAAATAGAAATGGCTTTGGACAAGCCATACTTGTACAGTGGTATTTTGCAGAGATGCTAGGGGCCAGCTAGCAGAGCCCACATGAGACTACTTCATGGAAGCCACTTCGGGATGGGACGGTCATGAATAACACTTCCATATCTTTCTCTCAAACATGAAAGTTGATTTCAGGAAGTTTTCTTGTCCATGAAGCCTAAACAAGATTTTTTTCCCTCCCCTGGATCCTAAAACCTATAAACAAATGAAACTCACACTGAAGGAATATTGAGCAAGGAGTCTAGAACTGGTTCTGTCTCTCAGGCTGAAAGATGATGTACTTACAACTTAGCCAGCCATCAGACCAGCCACAGATTTGTTTTAACAAAACATCACCATTCCTCATTCACCCACTTAGCTTAATTTTCCTAGCATCACTTTCACTGCTGAGGTTGTCTCTATTAAGCCATTTTTTTTTGCATCATTAACTTTTAACCAGGCATCGATAGCTTTATTGTTTAAATTGCGTATGACTTTATTTAACGTCAGCATTTCTTCTAGCTCTTGACAAGAAGTCACATTTTATACCTAATTAAATTGATCCCTGGGAAGCAAAAGCCACTAAATGAAATTATTCGTACCCAAGTGTCAATATATTAAATCAAAGGGCTAATGAGTTGGGTCACTGCTTCTTTTATTGGGAGTCTACAGCAGAGTAAGACTCATATTATCCTCTATTTTCTGCCTTAACAATCAATTTTATTTAAACCAAAGGCACCCAATTAATACTTTTGGATTTTACAGTAAATAATACCTCTTTCATAACATATAAATGGGAAATGAAAAATTTTCTTTGACATATGCAATATATTTTTCACATTTTTTTAATGACATTGGGTCACAGAAACAGCTAAGATGATCTAAAAGGTGTTTTGCAAGCAAATGATTTTGAGAGGTTCCAGGTTTCAAGTATTAGCATTACGGGTGTAAATCAGGATGAAAATTTGCCTCTTAGAGCTGACAATAGTGCGTAACGAAAGTGATTAAGAAATGACTAAATTGGTCATGTCAGCTTTTCTGATCACTCTTGCAGCTGCTGAGTAATACTTTGAATTCACTATTTACATTTGGACACTACTTTTAAAATTCACCTAATAGTTCATACCATTCACTGTCTTTGACATAACTCAGCTTCTTTTGACACAATCCCTGAAGACACCATTTTTCCATCGCTGTTAATTTCATCAACCCAATTTATCCACAGAGAAAATTTCATGTCAAATTATTTGTTCCTGTAAATTTTACATTTTGTTTGGGGAAGTTTTACCCCATTATTTATTATTTCAGTATTTGGGAAAGAAAAAACCCCATAAAATCAGGTATGGAATCTCTTACATCTTCAAAAACATAAACAATATGGTCTATAAATCATGACTATAGTAAAATTACATTTAAAACTATGGCAAGCTGAAAACTTCAGTTCTATAAAATTAGGCCCAGTGGTAGTTATCTTCTGACAGTGAGGAAACCACCTCTAGGAAACATTGTACTGAAGTAAAAATTAAAATGAATGTACAAAGAACACATACATAACCATCTGCAATCTGCAACTGCTAAATAACAAATTCAGGCAATGCCTTAATTTTGGTATGAGAACTTTATTTTGTATATCTGTCAATTAGTCAAAATAACAACAGTTTAAAGATAGCCCTGAAATACTTTGGGTTGAATTAATAATTATTTATGACATAATAAGTTGTCTAAAGTCAATTTTTGTCTCTAATACTTAACTTTGTTGATTCACCACCAGGATCAAATACATCATAGGGAACACCACAGATGTTTTTGACAAAAACATGTTCTTTCACCCACACGGTTTGCTTTTTCAAACATTGAATTAGGGTTTCTTTCTTTGTAGACACAGTGGTTCTTTTTTAAAAAAACCTTAAATAGTCATTTTTATCCATTTATAGATGTGTATGCTTTGGAGGTCAAGCATATGCTGTTGTTTCTTACCACAAATGTTTTCCTTCATTTCCAATGGTCAAAAGTCACAGGCATGTTTGACCCCACCCACAGACAGCTCTGTTCAGTATCTGGAGAACCCAAAGCTGCCTGGAGATCACTGGAACCCAGATGCTCGCTTCACAAACAAATATAAAGGTATCCCGACACAGACCAATGGAATTTGACACTGGACTATCAATAAGTTACAAAAACAAAACAAAATACGAATTACTATTTTCTCTGGAATGTATGTATAATTAAAGCCAGAGAACACCCTTTACCACTAATACAGGCTACTGATCTGAACTACCATGCCAGGATGGTCTTGATAAACACATTATTCTGTTATGTAATAGTGACTGAATTAACTAACAGTTGTTACATTTCCCTCTACTTCCTAACTTCATGTTTTTAGACACACACACACAGAGACTCACATACATTCTCAAAAATCTCTTTGATGGTCAGGCGTGGTGGCTCACGCCTGTAATCCCAGCACTTTGGGAGGCTGAGGAGGACTGATCATGAGGTTAGGAGATCAAGACCATCCTGGCTAACAGGTGAAACCCCGTCTCTACTAAAAATACAAAAAATTAGCTGGGCGTGGTGGCAGGTGCCTGTAGTCCCAGCTACAAGGGAGGCTGAGACAGGAGAATGGCATGAACCTGGGAGGCGGAGCTTGCAGTGAGCCCAGATCGCGCCACTGCACTCCAGCCTGGGCAAAAGAGGGACACTCTGTCTCAAAAAAATAAAAAAATAAAAATAAATTTTAAAAAAAAACTTTGATACCTCAAAGATATCAGAAATGATATATTAGAATTGCTTTTTTTTTTTTTTTTTTTGAGACAGGGTCTCACTCTGTCTCCCAGGCTGAAGTGCAGCGGCATGATCTTGACTCACTGCAACCTCCACCTCCTGGGTTCAGCAATTCTCGTGCCTCAGCCTCCCGAGTGGCTGGGATTACAGGTGTGTGTCACCACGCCCAGGTAATTTTTTGTATTTTTTTGTTTTTTGTTTTGAGATGGAGTCTTGCTCTGTTGCCAGGCTGGAGTACAGTGGCATGATCTTGGCTCACTGTAACCTCCGCCTCCCAGGTTCAAGCGATTCTCCTGCCTCAACCTACCCAGTAGCTGGGACTACAGGTGTGTGCCACCATACCTAGCTAATTTTTGAATTTTTAGTAGAGACAGGGTTTCACCATGTTGGCCAGGATGGTCTCTATCTCGTGACCTTGTGATCCACCTGCCTCAGCCTCCCAAAGTGCTGGGATTACAGGCGTAAGCCACCATGTCTGGACAATTTTTTGTATTTTGTATTTTTTAGTAGAGACGGGGTTTACCATGTTGGCCAGGCTGGTCTCGAATTCCTGACCTCTAGTGATCCTCCTGCCTCAGCCTCCAAAAGTGCTGGGATTACAGGCATGAGCCATTGTGCCTGGCCTAGAGTTACTTTTTTTAAGGAAAAAAAAAGTCATAGCCTTGGGAAAGGGAAAAAATTTGCAAACTGATAGTTGTCCCAAATTTGTTTGACGATATATCATCCTACAAAGCAGTATTGCACAGGGATATATACAGTAAGTTTTACTAAGCCTATCAAAAACAGGGATAACTATCTCTGATAGGACTGATTAGACAAATAAATAAAATATCTCTTCCAGTTACCTCCTAAAATACAATAAAAACCCATACCACTCCCCACTAAGCACAATATGAACAACTGAACACGTAAGACTGAAACCCATTGGGGTCCAACAGAACTCAACCTATCTCTTTGTGTCTCAGAGTATAATTGGCGGTAATGACCACTGAAGTCTGGTCTCCCTGCCCAAAAACATGCTTACAATTTCCAGTTGTCACTTCTGCTGAAATGCCCACAGAATTGAATAGACCAGTGAGACAGATATGTGATCTCAAACTCAAGTTTTCCAGCTTACACACTGTTGATAAAATACTGAGGAAAATCTAAGCATTTTTTAAAGCCAAAAATAAAAAAAAATTCCAAATTGAGATATAATGAAGTTTAACTTCTTTTCTCTGCAGAATACCACACAATCTTATTAATTAATCCTAAACCAAGCATAATTCTAAGTTCTATTTTTCTGAAAACAAAGTGTGGCATACTACCCATGGCTTTGGGTAATGCTGCTCAATAATAAAAAGGAATATAAAAGTGAAGTAAGACTGCAATTTATTCCTCTCAGCTTAAATCACATACCTGTCTTCATTACAGTGGCTGGACACCACCAAAAGCTTTATTACCTGTTTCCTATGTTTTGATGTTGGACAAATGCAAGTCATAGCAAAGATAGCCTGAGGCCAACAATGAACATACATTATATATCTTAATATTATCAAAGAACTATGCTGTAATCAGGATCCTAACTAGAGTTTGTAAATACATGAAGAAAATGTCAGAAGCAGAATTGGACAGTGTAAAGGGAAAAATAAATGGAGGAAACATTTGCTAATAATCATTACAATAGAATAATAACCCTCCTAATTAACATGCTGTGATAAATTACAGAAATCTATTTTTTATGTAATTTTTCCTTTATGCCACATATCCCTGTGCAGTATTCGTTTTTTTTTTTTTTTTTTTTTTTGAGACGGAGTCTCGCTCTGTCGCCCAGGCTGGAGTGCAGTGGCCGGATCTCAGCTCACTGCAAGCTCCGCCTCCCGGGTTCCCGCCATTCTCCTGCCTCAGCCTCCCGAGTAGCTGGGACTACAGGCGCCCACAACCGCGCCCGGCTAATTTTTTGTATTTTTAGTAGAGACGAGGTTTCACCGTGGTCTCGATCTCCTGACCTTGTGATCCGCCCGCCTCGGCCTCCCAAAGTGCTGGGATTACAGGCGTGAGCCACCGCGCCCGGCATACATGCTTCTTTCTGCTCTATTGTGCTCCCATTTCGCCTTTTAAGTGACTCCTCCTCTTCAGCCCTCAGCCAGATATTTTCTAATCACCTGTCTCTGAATTAAATTAAGTACAGTAGTCTTCTGAATTATTCAACTAGTCTAACTGATTTTTTAAAGCCATTTAATATTTGCTTACAAAAAATATGCAACTTTTTGTCTTTACATAAAGACACAATAAGAATTATAGTAATATACACATCATATTTTCCTGTTTCTATTTCCCCAAGTATAACTTTGTACAAACAACCACAGACTAGCACACGGGCATCTATCTACCTTGATAAATTTGCACCTTGAGTTTGTAACCAGGCATTTCCTGGGCAACCAGTACTTCAGGGAGTGTTCAAATATTTGTAGTGGAGCAGTTTGGGCTGCACATATTTCAGTTCTTATTCATGCATTCCTCATTTACAACTTGTGAACCTGGTAAATTTCTGGTTTTAAGAGTATCGCTCCTTCTTTTCTGTAGGTGGTCCTTGAACTACCCTCTTTGCTTAACTGTGGAGTGTGGGTCAGACTGTCAGGGAAAAAAAAAAAAAAAAAGTGTTCTTTTTCTTTTGAAATTATTTCCCAGGTCACTCTATCTCTATGTTCAAATTCCCAACTTGACAAATGAGTCTACAGGTTTTTCAATCAAAATCTCTGCTCTGAAAGACACATCACATAGTGGTTAGGATCCAGGGCTCTAGATTCTCATAGAAAGAGAGGCAGTAGAGTGTAGTGGTTAAGAGCACAGATCCTAGAGCCAGACTAAGTCTGAATTTGAGGTCTTCCACTTATTAACTGTATGACCTTAGACAAATTATTTAACCTCTCGATGCTTCACTTTTGTGATTTATAAATGGGAATAATATTACCTACGTCATGGGGCTATTGTAAGGATTCAATGGGTTGAGGTATCCAGAGCCTTAGAATAGTGTCTTTTTTTTTTTTTGGTTTTTGTGTTTTTATTTTATTTTATTTTATTTTTTTAAATTATACTTTAAGTTCTAGGGTACATGTGCATAACGTGCAGGTTTGTTATATATGTATACTTGTGCCATGTTGGTGTGCTGCACCCATCAACTTACAGTAAAAACTATGTAAGTGTTTGCTGTTGTTAATTAGATTAGAATCTTGGCTAGGCTACTTATTGTGATGCCTTGGGCAAGGTGTTTAACCACTGGTAAGCCTCCATTTTCTCAGTGGCAAACAGTATTATTGTGTCAATTGAGTAATATAATACATAAGGCATTTATTACAGTACTTAGTACATAGTGAATCATTAGCTATTATGTTAAAACATACTTAGTGGCAGTCTAGTGTATCTTCCTCTTCCACAACATGCTTTTATTAAAGGTGAACTAGTTCCAAAGTCTCTATTGCTTTCCTATGCCATCAAATCTACAATCTTTATTCTAACCAAAGTTTCCAAATTTATTTCCCTTATTCACTGATAAAAACTCCACCACAGGGCATCTTTTCTTAGGTTATACACTCCAAACTCGTTATCACATCTTCACTTTAGTATTTACTCTCATATTGTCCTTCCCTTCTCCCTGAATATCCAAATCCCATCCAGTCTTTAAGACCAAAGTTCCAGAAAGTTCTTTAAAATTATTCCAATCTAGTATGCTTTTTGTTTCTCTGAGTTCCAGTGTGTAAAGGGGACAGTTCCAGTGATTTAGATTGATGCCCTATCTCTGTCACTACGAAACTGTGTGGCCTAGAGCATGTCACTTTGCCCCCTGGTCACAGTTCCCCTCAAATACAAAACGATTGGGTTTAAATAGATGATTTCTAAGAGCCCTATCACCCCATCATTCTGAGACCTATTGCACTCATATTCACAGTGCAATGCTTATTGTAGATGCTTAATAAATATCTCGTGCTTGAACCTTCCAGAGCTGAACATATATGATCAGTCTGGGGGTCCCTTCGCTACTGCCTCTCCTTCTCAATCTCCATCACATGTTCCCATTCCTCTATTACTCCACCCCTTAAATGTTAGTATTTCCAAAAATTCTGCTCTGTACCCTCTTCTCACTCCCTATATTTCTAGGCAAACTCATTATTATCCACCTGATAATGATTCCTAAATCTGTATTTCTAACTCAGACTCCATTTACAAGTTTCAAACCTATATATCCAGCATCTAGTAGGTATATCTACCTGGATAATTCAGCATGTCAAAAATAAAACTCTTCATCTCACCCAGTCCTCCAAACGTGATCATCATCCTGTATATTACCTGATCTGTCCCCCAATACCTCTCTGACCTCACCACATACCACTTCCCCTTGCTCTGTCTAGTCTATCTTTACTGGCCTCCTGGCTACCCCTAAAACATGCCAAGCATACTCCCACTTCACAGACTTTGTAATTCTGTTCCTTCTCCTTGGAATACTTTTTTTTACCCTAATATCCATGTCTCCTTCATTCAATTTATTCAAATCATTTCCTCAAAAGGAGGCCTCTCTGACTGAGCTCTATAAATGTGTAACACTCATCATTCTATATTCTTACTTATCCTTAACCTATTTTTCTTCATAGAATTTATCACTACATTATATTATCTATTTGTTTACAGTCTCTAACTTCCCAAACTTTGTCCATTTTGTTCCTTAGTGTATTATCACTGCTCACTGATAATGAGCAGTGATTTATCACTGATAAATATTTGTAAGATTAAATAAACACCTATGCTGTTGAACAGAGGTGTCCACTGTCAACCAATGCAGAAATGTGGGAGTTTGCTTAAATTTCTTCTTAGCTACATCCAATTAATCATGAATTCTATAGATTTATTTCCTCAACATCACACAAATCCATCTCCTCATCTCCATTCCTACTTCCACTGCCTTAGCCCAGATTCTGTCATTTCTTCCCTTTTGGATTACTTCAATAGTACCTTAAATGTTCTCCATGTCTCTACTTTTAGCCTCCTGTTTTCAGGAGGCTAATATCCAAATCCCATCCAGTCTTTAATATCCAATATCTGTATTTCTAACTCAGACTCCATTTCCAAGTTTCAAACCTATATATCCAACATCTAAGTATATCTACCTGGATAATTCAGCATGTCAAAAATAAAACCCTTCACCTCACCCAGTCCTCCAAACCTGATCATCATCCTGTATTAACATGATCTGTCCCCCAGATTTGGTTAATCATGTGGTTAAATGATTCATCCAAGATTACATACCAAATAGATATTCTCCACACTCTCGTCAGACTGATCTTTCTGAAAGGCAAATGTCATCCCATTCCCTTGCTTATATCCTTTAAACTATTGTTCTTAATTGGTCATAAAAGGTCCTTCAATATCTGGTGCATAACTATACTCTAGCTTCATTCTGCCACACTTGTACTTGTTCACTTCATTCCAGCCTTACTGAGAAACAAATTTATTTGTAGTTCCCTAGCATGCAATGTTCTTCATCTCTATGAATCTTTGTTCAGACTCTTCTCTTTGCCTGGACACCTTCCATCCTGGTTCACATTCCTTCTCCTACTTCAATCAGACTCTTCTCTTTGCCTGGACACCTTCCATCCTGGTTCACATTCCTTCTCCTAATTCAAAATTCAGATTCATATTAAATGTCACTTCTTTGAGCAAGCCTCCCTTACTCCATCAATTGGGATTAAATGCTCTTCCTCTGCACTTCCATGGCAGTCAGTGAATATATCTACCATAAGACTTCGTACATTATATTGTTGCCATTTACTAGACTGCGAGCTTCCAAAGATAAGTAATTTATCTTTCTTCTTTTATTCTTGGTTCCAGCATAGTACCCAAAGAGTAGCAGAAATTTAGTAAGTAAAATTTATTAAACTCATTCAATTAAAAATTGTTGAGTTAATCTCTATCAAGAAATTAAACACATCTCTTCATTCTTGGATACTTTCAATGCATCTAGACACTATGCCACCAGCTTCTCTCAAATCCCCTCTTAGTTCCTTCCAATTTCTCTACCTTCTCAAAGCTAGTATTTCCAAAAGCCATCATACTCCTTGGTGTATATATCATGTTCTTGTGGCTTTCGTAGGGTATGACTCCCAGGTATGACTTGTTCTCTTTTGCTCAAAATGAAACTTATGCCAAAATGCAACAACAACAATTAGTAAATCTCATTAATAGATTTCTTTTTCCACATCTCCCAAGTGTCATCTTTATCTCAACTGTAATTTATATGTAAATAATCATATGATAAATGTCCTATTTCTTCATATTACTGGTAACACGAATGATGACTAAATGTGTATGTACATGAATGTGTGTGGAGAGGGGGCACCCAGGCAAAATGAAGAAATTGGAGGCAAGGCTTCCAGGAGTAATAAAAGAATTCCTCTTACCTGCTTTGCTTTCCTGGGTGTTCTTTTAGGAATTCAGAAAAAAGATCTTGGTGAACGTGATATGGGAACTGATGTAAAATTTTGTTCTGTGTGAAATGACTCATCATTTTTGTCACGACTGCACACTTTCTCAATTTATATTTACCAAAGTATTTCTCTACACATTAACTCTAATAATTCTTGCATTAGCCCTATGTGCTTGAAGTTACAGGTGTGTGTGTGTGTGTCTATGTATCTGTGTGTTTTATCTTTTTACAGAAAAGTCTCACAAAGGTTAAATGATTCATCCAAGATCACATGCCAAATAGATAGCAGAGCCAGACTTTGGAACTATTATTTTCATATTTTCTACCTCCTTTCTTTGCAGGAGAAAGATAATGCACATAGTCCTAATAAGCTCACTTTATACCTAAATCATATCTACCAATGATACTACAGAAATAAACACTTTTAAGAGAATACTTTCATCAAACTGTTTATTAGTGTTTCTGCTGTTAACCAAAATTATCTAATATTAATTCCTTATCCAAAATGACTTATTGCTCCCAGCTGTGATTAAATTCTGTTTTCCTATCCCCTACTCTAACTCAGATGCAAAATTAATACTAGCATGAGAATGCTAAAGATCAGTTCATTTGAGGATTCAAGAGTTTGTGATAAATATTACTGTTTCTTATATTTCTTATCTTTTCTACCTACCTTATTTCTCAACATTTTCATACAGCTCTCCAAAACAGTTATGTGAAAATAATTGGTGTTAAGTTTTAAAAAATACTTTGTTTCCTCCCTTTAATATTTTTATTTGGCCTTATAGTATCAGTAGGTAATTTGACAGAGAAATATTAGGTGATGTGAACTTGTGAACTGATAGAAAAAATAAGGTAAAAAGACCTTTATGCAGTATTCTGAGTAATATAAAATCTAAAATATATACCTACAGATTTTAGTAACCTAATAACTATGCACACAACTTTGGAATCTTTTAAATTTTTGACTAGGGTAATTTTGGGTTAAATGTAAAATGTAATAAAGTTTGTAACATATACATTTACTAATAAAATAGTCTCCATTCTATTGACATTTATTGGCCTGCAGAACAATCAGACTTTTGATAAGTCTGTTTCTACCTATAAAAATCTACTTAATGCAACAGAACATTAGGTAGGTGAAACTTCGTTATTACCAAATGTATGTAAAGTGGCAGAATTTGGGGGACAAGTACTAAAACATGGAGCAAAATTTCTAAAGCAGATTTTTTCATAACAGTTCTGCCATAGACAAAGTCATGGGGTGGGAAACTCTGAAAGGTGACTAACATACCAGAAATGTAGGCCTCAATGGTATCAGCAAAACCTGATAAAATTGCCTTAGCATAATACTAACATGTTGTATTAATGTAATGTACAAGGCTGCTGCAGATGGGGTTCTCTAAAAGCTACAAGATAGGTTTAAGGTTTAAGGTACAAGATATTTACTAGGAAACAACACTTGTAAACAGGAAAGAGAAGAAAACAAGATTGGGCAGAGGAAGAAGTTGAACTACAGTATTGGCTTAAGAATACTTCATCCAACTCAGCAGGAAGCCCTGAAGTCAGTGTCTAATTTCAAACCTGAAAGGCCCGAACTTCACATCCATGTCCTTCACTCAAATGGGAGAGCCTGGGAAGGATATGACCTGGGGTTAAGCGGCTCTCTGCAGCTCAGGCAGACTACAGGAGCTGACAGATGGAAGCTGTATGTTTTACAGCATTTCTGTGGCTGGGCAGCAAGTGCATCCTTAGAGATGTGTCTGGATAACACATGCTCATATATACCATAATGACTTATCTTAAATACCAGTTTGTGGCATCATGCTAAGTGTGGTAAAATTACTTTAAGGGGTGGAGGCTAATGTGGTTTTTAACCTAAAGGTGAAAAAATAATAATCCTTTATGTTAAAGCAGAGTAGTCTACAAGCCTATCAAAGAACACAGAAAATACACCATCAGAAATTATGGATTAAGGATAAAAATTAATTTAAGAATGTTTCATTTTCTTAAACTAGATTCTGTTCAGACTTCTAAATTTTTCTTCTTTCCTGAAGTCTACAAAAGCAGCACAGTGAGTCCAGGGGGCTAATTATTTCTGACCATGAATTACTTTAAAATATTTCTAAATTATTAAAAAATTTTTGGAACTGAGCTCTTTTTAAAATTCTTCAATTAATTCCAAATTTTCAACAAAACTACAAGAAAGTTTTAAACTCTTGATCCAAAGCTGATGATACGAGTTAAATAACATGCAGCCACTTTAGTTCAAGAATGAATGATCCAAATATTTGATTGCTTTGCTTTTTAATGTTTCTGTACTTTATCTCACCCAGTTGAATGCTAGTAAACCAGCTTTCAAAAAAAAAGTAGGGGAGGGTGATATGGAGCATTTGCCAGTTTCCATGGTGTAAATTGTTGACTTCAATCCACCATGGTTGATTTCAACCTATAAACATGATGTCACTGGATGAGAAGTCGGGAAAAGATACACACAGTTGGTTCTTATGAGCCAGTGTGAGTTGGCTCCAGCATAACATTAGTACACCTATTTCTTTATTTTCTCTTTATTCTTGGATTGTGTGAGGACTGTAACACTTAAGATTTGACAGTGAACTTGATATCTATCTATCTAGATATCAAATATATACATATATAAGTCTTATGTTTAAGACTATATGTCATATGTTTAAGCCACCATGCCCAGCCTAGAAATTCTTAAATAGATATTAACTATACCTTGCTTAAAAGTGCTGTATGATACCATGTTCAATTTAAAGCAAATAAAATGTATGTAAAGTAATGTCTTGCCTGTCTACCACTTCACTTTCCTGCATCAGAATCAGTGGACCTTCAGCATTTAACTGTTCAGTTTATAATAATTATTTTTGCACTTGCTGTCAAGATGCTCTGCAACTGCTCTCACATTTTATATATATGTATGTATATGTGTGTGTGCGTATATATATATATATATATAGTCTTAGACATAAGAATTATTTTAGTAGCTAATAGGCTCTAGTAGCTGTTTCCCTAATCCAAATATTACATCGTTTATTTAAAGTAGTAATGGAAACTAAATCACAACAACAAAAGTCACAACCAATGCACATTCTGAAAAGGGCACAAAGAGTGGGATTCTGAAGAGACAAAAGCAGGACAAAGGAAAAATGTTGACCTCCTTTATTAGCGCCACAAAACTCCTGCTGAGACAAAAAGCTGCTCCTCATAGTCAAGTCGGATCTCTACCATATAACACTCATAGTGTTAAGGTTTCTCATTTTTCTTTTTTCTTCTGTCCTTTGACATAACTACAACCTGGCACTCGGTAGTACTTACTGAAAAAGTGAATTGCAGACATTTTCTTGTTCTCACTTGGCCTTGCCTTAGCGTGTTTCTCTGCCATTCACTGTTCCAACATACTAATTCATGGCAGGAGGCTAAAGTTAAGGATATTTTATCAGACTCTGTTTGCTTATGGTCCTCACTCTCTTACCCCTTCCTGGAACAATGAAAATAAATTAATAGATTCTTCTGTTTCTTCCTTATTCTAAATTTAATGAAAGCATTCTGTGCAATTATACATAATAGAGTTTTCAAATCTTTCAATTTTTACATACAACTGTAATAATTGTTCCTTTCTTGGAAAAATCAAAACTTTAAGTTCACGATGATGGATAGCAACTTCATCAAACTAGCAATCTGTGAAAATTTCCAAATTTTTGCCCAGACATTCTTGCTTATAATTAAAACTAGCTGCATCTTATATCCTTCAAAACAGAAAGAATCAGGTTCAGAATATTAAGATATCCATATAGGTCAGAATATTTTGATTTCTTTGAAGACCTTTAAAGTCCAATATTATAAAACCAACTCTGTCAATAACTAGATGTTTTCAGGACATAACATGTGACCTTGGACAAGCAATCCTCTTGATATAGTTTGGATATTTGTCCCCACCCAAATCTCATGTTGAATCGTAATCCCCAATGTTGGAGGCAGGGCCTGGTGGGAGGTGTTCGGATCATGGGTGTGGATCCCACATGGCTTGGTGCTGGTTTCACAATAGTGAGTTCTCATGAAATCTGGTCATTTAAAGGTGTGTGGCCCTTCCCCCTCATACTCTCTTGTTCCTGCATTCCCATGTGAGTTGCCAGCTCCACCTTTGCCTTCTGTCATGATTGTAAGCTTCCCGGGGCTTCATCAAAAGCCAAGCAGATGACCAGTGCCTTGCTTTCCATACAGCCTGCAGAACCATGAGCCTTTTTTAAAAAAATTATCCAATCTCGAGTATTTATTTATATCAATGCAAGAATGGCCTAATATACCCCTTAAACAGATGATAGTCCATCTTTAACAGCCTTCATTTTCTTAAGTGTAAAATGAGTGGTTTGAACTGAGTCAGTATTTTCCACGCTTTGTGGTTGCGATCAATTAGAAGGACAGAGTTGACTTTTTAAAAATAGAATAGAATAGGGAAAATGAGAAAAGGGAAAGAAAAAAGGAAGAAAAGTGAGGAGAAAGAGGAAAGAGTATAAGGGTAGAATGAGATTAAAGAAAGAAGAGAACAGAGTGAATAAAGATGAGAGAGACAAGATAATAAAAAAGAATGAAAAAGGGGAGAAGAAAAATGAAAGGAATCAGATAAGAGTATGAAAAAAGAGGAGGGAAGAGAAAACAAAAAAGAAACAGAAAAAGAAAAGATCTCATACAGAGAACATTACATGTTGTAAGGCAAAACTCATTTAATGAAATTTCTGTTTCTGTCATACACACATGTGTATGTATGTGCTACACGCGTGTATTGGGTAGTGATGTGAAATGAACTTCTTACTGTGGTTGGTCTGAAAAAAAGTTGAAAGTCAGTGATCTAAGTTCTTAAAGTCTCTTTCACCCAAAACAGTTTAAGATCCTATAGATTTTTACCATGCCTTTTATAAATGAATTTATTTAATTAAAGGAATAACGAAATGATAGTTATAGAAAATAAACATGTGGAGAGGATCACAACTACTGACAGATGTATAATCCTAACTTTGTAGAAGGTTAGGTAGCATTCATTAAACAATGGTCTAAACCAGGCTTTCTCAGCCTATATCTCAGGAAAAACAAAATCTGGAGGGGAAGAAAACAAACTCTTCCCACACATACTTTCCAAATCAAGTTTGAGGATGAAAAGTATCTCTCCCTTAAAGTGAAAACAAATCTTGCTAATAAATCTTGACTAAAGCCCTAAGTTATAGGTTAAAGCACTCTTCTGGAGCCTTGACACTACACGATTTTGACTTCTAAGCCTAACCTGGCAATCCAAGCAAGATAGCAACCTGCACTATCTTCCTCTGTGGTTCCTGTGAACTGCAGTTAATCATGTGGTATGTATTTTGTCTTCTATGAAAAGTTGGGGCATTGACAGGTATATTTGTAAGTCAACCATGGAACCAGGGCTAATTCTATTTAAGGCCCTTCATTTCTGAAAGAGACAGGTTGCAAGACAAAGAAGAGCTGAGCCTCTAGAAATTCTTTTTCAGGTGTTTTGTTTGGTTTTGTTTTTGAGACAAGGTCTTGCTCTGTCACCCAGTTTGGAGAGCTGTGGCATGATTTTGGCTCACTGTAGCTTCAAACTCCCAGGCTCAAGTGATCCCACCTCAGCCTACCCAGTAGCTGGGACTACAGGCATGCGCCACCACGTCTGGCTAATTTTAATTCTTTTTTGTAGAGATGAAGGTCTCACTATGTTGCCCAGGCTGGTCTCAAACTCCTGGGCTCAAGCAATCTTCCTGCCTTCACTTTCCACAGTGCTAGGATTACAGGGGTGAGCCACCATGCCCAGCCTAGAAATTAATAAATAGACATTAACTATACCTGGCTTAAAAGTGCTGTATGATACCATGTTCAATTTAAAGCAAATAAAATGTATGTAAAGTAATGTCTTGCTTGTCTACCATTTCACTTTCCTGCATCAGAATCAGTGGACCTTCAGTATTTAACTGTTCAGTTTATAATAATTATTTTTGTACTTGCTGTCAAGATGCTCTGCAACTGCTCTCGCATTTTAAAATACATGGACATTTTATCTCTCTGGCTCCTTTGAAAGTTCATGGAGAGGGCCGGGCGCAGTGACTCACGCCTGTAATCCCAGCAATTTGGGAGGCCAAGGTGGGCAGATCACAAGGTCAGGGATTGAGACCAGCCTGGCCAACATAATAAAACCCTATCTCTACTAAAATACAAA
This sequence comes from Papio anubis, assembly GCF_008728515.1. Taxonomy (NCBI): domain Eukaryota; kingdom Metazoa; phylum Chordata; class Mammalia; order Primates; family Cercopithecidae; genus Papio; species Papio anubis. The sequence continues at coordinate 75,498,285 of NC_044987.1, forward strand.
AGAAATCAGCCAGGCATAGTGGTGTGAGCCTGTAATCCCAGCTACTTGGGAGGCTAAGGCAGGAGAATCGCTTGAACCTGGGAGGCAGAAGTTGTGGTGAGCCAAGATCACACCACTGCACTCCAGCCTGAGCAATAGAGCGAGACTTGGTCAAAAAAGAAAGAGAGAGAGAGAGAGAGAGAGGAGAGAGAGAGAGAGAGAGAGAGAGAGGGAGAGAGAGAGAGAAAGAAAAGAAAGAAGGAAAGAAGGAAGGAAGGAAGGAAGGAAGGAAGGAAGGAAGGAAGGAAGGAAGGAAGGAAGGAAGGAAGGAAGGAAGGAAGGAAGGAAGGGTTCATAGGGAGAAGTATGTCTCATATTTCCTGTATTGAGTGCCTTCATATAGCTAACTTTCAGTCTTGTTACACAGAGCAAATATGCTTTAAGGCTGTGAAATTAACTGGTTCTTTTTCTCTATATTGCTAACTGCAGCTTTTCCTATTGTTGATTACTAAAATAACAAATAGTAAAGCAGTTCTTTAAAAATCTACTTTTAGAGGAATGATTTTCAGTATATTTTCTCAGGAGTTCCAGCAAGTGTTACTGTTCTACTTGGTATTTGCAAGCTACAAATACTAACTTGCAAGCCATAAATACTACCATTGCATTTAAGGGATATACCCTTGATGTTGATAAAGTTAAAATACTTAATCTATGATCAGTTAACAAAGCTCATTAAAACTTTACTAAATTAAAAATCATTTTACTTAGTATGATTATTGCTCAAATGTCTCTCTTACTAAACTGCGAGTTTCCTAAAGGCAGAGACATTATCTTTTTCACCTTGGTACCTTTAGCTAAGTACTAAGGGACTTAAATGTTTAAAGAATTGAACTAAATCTACAACTCTCAAGATTTCTTATTTTAACATAATATACAGAAGTTAAAATGCTTAAAAAGATACCAGACGGTAAACTAAGGCTGTACAAACTATATCCCTTACTATTCCTTTCTGAAGTTTCCCCAAGGAACTATACAGCATTACTGATTTTCAAAAACTATAGTAAAGTTCAGTGACACTAAATGAAGAATCCTAGGCCAGGCGCAGTAGCTCACGCCTGTAATCCCAGCACTTTGGGAGGCCAAGGCGGGCAGATCACTTGAGGTCAGGAGTTCGAGATCAGCCTGGCCAACATGGTGAAACCCTGTTTCTACTAAAAAACCAAAAATTAGCCAGGCATGGTGGCATTTGCCTGTAATCTCAGCTATTCAGGAGGCTGAGACATGAGAATCGCTTGAACCTGGGAGGTGGAGGCTGCAGTGAGCGGAGATGGTGCCACTGCACTCCAGCCTGGGCAAGAGAGGAAGACTATGTCTCAAAAAACAAAAACAAAAACAAAAAACAAAAAAAATCCTAAAAGACTACACAGGATTTAAGGAGGTAATAATTGTAAAGGACTTATAAAAGTCCCTAGTATATAATAAGTACTCAATATTAGCCATGTATTTAAGCCCTTCTACGAAATACAAATTATTCACTAAGTTAGAGATAGAAATGAAGGACAATGAAACTAGTATAAATATATACAGTCCTATTTGCTCTTTCTAAGCATTTTAATTAAGATCAGAGTCAATCCAAAAAGGTAATTTAAGTGATTTTTTTTAAATGAACCAACTATGGACTGTTTATTTCATCCACATTACCAACTTTAATCAAGTAGGACTTTAACAGCTGATTCATCACCAAACATCTCTGAATTGGATAGACTTTAACTCAGTCAAAAGATCAAACCAACTCCTAATTTTCCAACATTCTATTTAATTCATAGCACTATTAACTAAATATTTTAGTACAATTTGTTTCATATGTGTACTTCTGCAATATTTGCTTCAATAAGTGATGAACATATAATGGAAGAAAAAATAACTTTGAATGTTTCCTTCTTTGTCCATTAAAATGATTTAGGATTTCAACTATTCAATTTAACAACATCCCCCATGTGCAAAGCATCAAACTAGGCATGTTGGGAATACAAAAATGACTATGACCTCAGACTTCAGGTAGGCTATGATCTTGTAGGAGGAACAAGACATGAATGAACAGCTAAAATACAATGCATGTAGTATGTGCTATTTAAAAGGCCCAAGGGACTGTGAAAGCTCAAAAGAGAAAGAGATAACCTTGACTGAGTCAGGGGAAAGCAGTGGTGGTGATCAGTGAAGGCTTCATGGAACTAGGCCATAATGGAATTCTAGGCTTTAAAAAGAAAAAGATAAATGTGAGGAAAATGGGTATTCCAAGTAGAAACAACATTATGACAACTGACTTGGAGAAGGGAAAGTATGAGTCATGTTCTGAAAGTTATGCACAGACAAGTTTATTAACTAGTACAAAGTAAAGCTAGAAACAGCTTTACTGAGAGTAGGAACCATGTTATGGAGGGCCATGAACATTAGGCTAAAAACCCTGAACTTTGAAAACTACACATATATTGACCCTCTCAAATGTACATTTTCAGTCCTTATCTCTCCTCTGAATTCCAGATGTGTATGTCTTACTGCCCACTCAACATCTTCAAACAGATCTCTAATAAGTATTTCAACAAAATAGTTCAACACTAAACTTTTGATATTCTCCCTCCAACTTCCAGACCCTCGCTCACTGCTGATATTTGTTCTTCTTACAGCTTTTCCAGTGAATGGCAGAATCTCAGTGAATGTCAACTCCATTTTTCTAGTTGCTTAGGTCAAAATCCTTGACTTTCCTCTCTCCTTTTCACTCTAAATCTCGTTGGCTTTGCTCTTACAATATATCTAGAATTGACTTCTCACTATTAACCTGGTCCAAGTTACCAACATTTTGCCTAAAATGCCTTCTCATGGTCTCCCTCCTTCTACCCTTCCACCCTTTAGTCTATTTGCAACACAGTAGCCAGAATAAGCCTGTCAAAACCCAATTCAGGGCACGCCATTCTTTCTAATGGTCTCCCATCCCATTTGAAGACCAAAGTCCTTACAACGATGTAAAAGATCATCTGTGTTCTCATTTCCTACTCTTTTCTCTTTTGTTCACTCACTAAAATTATCCCGACCCTGGCCAGCCATACTGGTCCCTGATGCTTCTGAGCTAAAGTTAGCAAGCCCCCATCAGCCAGCATGCTCTGCTGTTTCCTCTGTCCTGGAAGGATCTTTCTCCAGATATCCATATGACTTGCTTCTTCCATTCCTGTGGGTCTTTCCTCAAGTACTACCTTCTCCCTTAAGTACATACCCACACACCCTATATACAGTTGCAGTACCTCTTTCCCATTCCCTTTCCTCCTTCCCTGCTTTTTCTCCATAGCAGTTCTTGTAGTGTGCAGCAATTTTACTTATCTATTTAATGCCTGCCTCCTCACAATGGAATGTAAACTTAGCAGAGCAGGAATTTTTGTAGATTGCCATATCCTCAAAGACCAAAGGAGTATCAGAAACATAAGAACTGCTTAATGAAAGTTTGTCAAATCAAAATAATAGTCAATAGGACACCATTGGAGATATCTGAACAGAAGAGAAACACAATAAGAAGTGTACATTAGGAAGAATACTCTGGAATAGACATATAAAGTGGAAAGGGACAAACTAAAGTGGAGAAGACAATTTAAGACTTTCAACAGTTTTGGCATGACATAACACTAATCTAACATGATAAGAGGTATTTTGAGGTAAATTAGACTAGAATTGGCAATTCTATGATGCATAAGGGAAAAACAGGTATCAAATATGATTTGGAGTGATGATGTCATTTATAAGAACAGGAAGTATAAAAATAGAGGCAGGTTTATAAAGAAATGATATTGTTCATTTTGGATAACATCCTAAATAATAAAGGGAAAGCAAGCTTAACCTAATTAATTCATGTCATAAATAAGGGTCCTAGAATTTTTCGTGACTCTCATTTCTGAAGTCCCTACTGTTTCTCATATTCAGATGCACTTCAAATCTGGAACAAATATAGCTTAGACATTAGTTTAAGTGGTTTGGCACATGTTATTTCTACTAAAATATACTTTCTTATGGGAACCACAGTATTTCTGGGTAGAAAGCAAGGATGCTAAGGAAAAGCACCTGGGAGGAAATGGCTTTTACTCTTTTCTTCTCCAAGTCACATAGTCACTATTTCACATTCTAAGTAAAAATACTACCCCATTTCCTTCAGTTAGGTCATCATGGCTGTACACAAGGCTCAGACACTTTCAGAAGTTATTTATACTCTAGTAGAAATAGGCATGCAGGTGGAAATTACGGGTTTTTTTGCTACAACTGGTAATAGCATATGAAAAATCTGATTCATTCACAAAGACCACTTTGATAATGAGATGTAATCAAGTTATCAGTCAGCTGTCCATCCTTACAAATAAAATCAACAATTTCTCCACCTTTTCTATCATGCCACACAGAGCTACCATGTACAGCAGAGTGTTGTTCGCATGAAATGATACCGTTGCCTGTCTGACTTTGTGCCAAACTTCCATATTTAAGGATTTCTTAATTTTCCTATACTAAAAATTCAGAAGGTACGCTTGTAATATTTGGGGAATTTTTAACAAATTTATTGTAGACACTCTACAATTATGTCATTTATTTTATTTCAGATCCATTTTTATTCTTAAAACATAGAAGTTTAGAGTTGGAAGAGATCTTCATTTATAGAAAATTCTTCTTTGTAAGCAATTCAAATAACTGGTACATCCTGCTTTAAAACCATACAAGATAGATGAATTAGAAGACAATTATTGTTCACATTTAAGTAGTCCTATCATTATAATATAATATGATATAAAAGTTGCAGTACAAATACATTCAAATGTTTATAGATCATTACCTGCTAAAAAAAAAAGTTACTAAGCTTGAAAGGAAAAGTACAGAAATTTAAATATCAGTAGTCAAAAATTAAGATAAATGGCTAATGATGATTATAATACAAGCTGAAAGGGAAAGTGATCAAGTTTACAAAGTCTTTTTTAAAAAATATGAGTGATGAAAGTAGAGAAATACCTGTAACCTCTTACATATGCCCCTTTAACAAGATGAATTTTCTTCTAGAAATTGAAACAGTCTAAGAGAATCATAGTCAAACACTCACAGAAAATGTTGAAATAAAAATTCCCTCCATATTTTAAACAATTGCTATCTAAAGAAAGGATTCACAGTGTTGCCAAGGATGCTGCTTAGTAAATAGTTTAAATTCCTTCCACTTGAGACAGAAAAGATCCAAAGTATATTAGTCTTTCCCCTCCCCGTCTAGTGAATTAATATTCCATGATATACACCACCATGAGGTGCTGATGGGGGCACCTCTTTTCAATGAACAGAGTTCAGCGAAATGGCTATTTCACAAATAATTAAAATATATCCTTGTAATTTTAATGTGTGTTTATGTAAAAAAAAAAAAGTGGTAGATTCATGTTAATAAACCTTGCTTAGGGAAAAAATAAAATAGTTGCTAAGCCATCGTGAGTAATTAGCCTTTTAGCATCCCCTTTCTTCAAGAATGCTTCCTCCTGTGTTGGTTCTTTTAAATAGCTCCAGTCCTGGCTCTCTTTGTTGGGCTTGGAAATTGTTCACATATGAGAGAAATTAAGCCCTCGTTTAACAGAGACACATGTCTGTCAAGACCAGAGGAACAAAGACTAGTCCCTGGGGCCTGTTCAGCTCCCAGAGGCTGTCACTCATTCTGTTAGCAGTGCTTACCCTTTACAGAATGTGTATAAAACCCAATAAATCATTTCATCTGCTGTGCTTAATACATGAGAGCTCTAACTACTTTTCAAAGTGTTTTCTCTTTCTTATACAACTTCACAGATACTTAGTCTAAAAAAAAAAAAAAAAAAAAAAACAAAGACCTCTATTGTTCATTTTTTTCAGAATGCAAGGACTTTTTTAGTCAAAAAGGTAATGAGAATGTCCCCAAACAGTCAGCATAAAAGAAGAATCTTTTTAGATTTCTTGCCAGATATCTTTCCCACATTTTATGGTTAATAATTAGAATATTCATTTTGTAAAGTGACGGTACATCTCCCAGCTACTTTTAAACCTAGCTTTGGAAGCTAGCCCTGGCAAAATTGACATGGTTAAGGACCAGAATGGGACAGACTTGCTGTCCGCTTCAAATTCAACACATTTTGCCCCTTTGGAACACACAGGCACATGTTCTTTCAAGGTGGAGATTAAAACTACTGCCTAAGAGCTCCTTTAACAAGGCAAGTGAAATAGTCTTCTTAAAAGCCCAACTAAAATACCCTTTGTGCATTCTCATTTCCAAAGGAAAGATGGTGCTCTTTTGAAAAAAGACCACATTATCATTTATGTACAAATCAACCCTATACTGTCCCCTGCCTCATTTCCCACCTATTTCTCACCCTAGGGAAAAACATGGAGGCTATGGGAAAAGATTGAAGACCAGACTTTAAAAGCCCTCCAGTTTAGACCTACCCTTATCCAAAGTAGAGTAAGGAAGGGCTGTGGAAAAATGAGTATTTGTCCATAATTACTAAAATAAATACTTCCTTTAAAAGTAAAATGCTTGTTTAACCTGATTGTGTTGCATGTAGAGCAAACTTACCAAGGAGTTACTCTAGCAAAGATCATCTTTCCACAGAAACACTGGGAGTTCCAGGGGTGACAGCTTCAAACCTCAAGATGCTGTGAACTCCCAAAATAATAAGAAGCTAGTAGCACAAGAAACTTCACCCTGCTCAGCAGGGGGAGAAAAAGCAGATCTGGATTTGATAAGTAAAACCATATCTACCCAATGGTTATATGGTAAAGCCCTGCAATTAATGGGGAGCATAAACAGTCCAAGAAGCCAGCGTTGTAGTAGTTACTCCACAATTGGTTTCATTCATATCTAGTTAGATATTAATCAGATGCATAACTGGCACAAATGCTCTGTACAAACACAGAACGGTACACATGTCTGGTTATTAAAAAATGAAAGAGTATATCAGACTCTTTTACATTCATATTTTTGTATCCCAAATGATTTATCATTTTTTAAATAATATCTTTTTTTTAAATTTTAAACCACAAATCACATCCTGCAGGCCTTAGCAAAGGCAGATGTCAGGATGTAGTAGTACAACAAAATAAATTAACCCTTGAAAAAATAAAACAAAGTTTATTTATAAAAAATGACATAAAGGTGAACTGTCTAATAAGAACATGGACTTGCTTAAATAAAACATTATATGGTTCTGTTTTAGATTCATCCCTAAAGCCCTGAAAGATATTAGAATTTTAGTGAGTAATTACCCTATTTACTACAATCAAAATGGAAAGAAATCAGAAAACCGCATTAAGCTCTACCACACATCAGAAATGAAATTCTCTCATTTTTGAATCCTGCAACCCAATAAATTATAGTTGGAAAATGTATTGGGACTAGAATTTGAAAGTTAACAAGTTAGAAATTAAGAAATGGCCAAAAGAAGACCCATATCAACATTATCCTTCAAGCAGGAGACCCCGTTCTAGAAAGCATACCGAGAGGTCTCCCTTCACAGCTGAAGTGTTTTCAGACTGTCTGAACCTAACCCCCACACTCAGCACCACCCCCACAGTTAGAGAAAGTTCTAGCCACTTAACACATCCCTTCTCTAATGAAAATGCAACACTTGGGGTGAAAACAAGAGAGACTAGGAAAAGGTGCTATGTGCTATATATGCCACTGACATAATACTTCAAAAGGATATGCAGTAATTTCCTGCAATTAATACCCTAGCAAAGCTATAAAGATTTGTTTCCAAAAATTATGATATTTCACTTGCAACACGAAAATTAAGTTTGTGTCACTCTTTCCATTATATAGCCCCAATGTCAGGAGTTTGTCATTGGCTGCAGAAATGTGTTTGCTGTAGCCCGAAAGCAGGCGTTTACAGGCCCTCTTCCTAAATATATTTTTCTAAAAATCACCCATAGCCATTATTTCATGGGGCAAGCATTACGAGCTATCACAATATCCCACAAAGGAAACCTGAATTTGACCTCATCATTCCAGACCCTTCAATGGTTTGAAATGGAAACATCCTCCTAAGAGGATACATCCTATGCTATGGCCAAACTTGACGTTTGCCTTTGAGCTTCCTAAGCAAAAGTATCTACTGCTCTCCTTTTTCTAAGGGCCAGAGTCAATTCCTGTCATCTAGAATCAGAGGTCAGAGTTGCCAGGAACTTCAGTGATAATCCTGAACAATAATCCTCCTTCTAAATATACGGAAAGTGAAAAGGCAGAAAAGTCATTTGCTGGAGGACGTGTAGTTGCTAGCAGAACAAAGACTAGGCAGGCATAGACATCCCGAGTTCAAGTCTAGACTACTTTATGTCAACTAATCTAATCATTTTCTGTAATTGTTCTAATACTATTTTGTCTCCAAGTTGGGGCTGCAGACTTTACATAAGAGGGAGAAGAACAAGTTCTGCTGAGAGTAGATCAGTTATCATCTCCATGCCTTCTTTTTTCCTGGGCTTGAAATTGTGGCCTTCCAGAGCCAAAGAGGACATATAAGTCTATGGAATTTATTGTGTTCGAGGAAAAGCTGGTTGGGAGGATAAGAGTTAGAAACATGTATAGATATCAGTAAAACAGACTGAAAGCATTGGCAAGATCTATGCCTGCATACAAAAGTGAAGTTAGGCTCTTGAAGTTGGCATCCACATAACTGCTTTTCTGTTAAAGTTTTCAGATTTAGTTCTACTGTGGATCGTTAGGTCCACTGGTCTTTGAGAGGGCCCTCTCATGGACTCCATCTTAGAACTGGAGTATATCCTTGGACCTTCTAAGCTCCTGGGGGATTTCTTTTGGGAGGGAGGATTCAGACCATTATTGATTCCATAGAAGAAGTAATCTAAACTCTATCGTGTTTTGGACCTTGGCCTCCCATATCAATGCAGTATCTTTCCTTCTCAGAAGACTGACAGTAGAGACCCAAATTTGTGATACACTCTATATATCAAGTGGTTAAGTATATGATGTTTAGGGCAAATGTTTTTGAGTAGTAAAATTATTTTTACTAATTTTCTTGCTTTGGTTTTTTAGTTTAAAAAAAAAAAACTACCAGAAAAGTTTGGATTTTTTTTTTTTAAAGAAACTACTAGAAAAGAAAAACTACTAGAAAAAAATTTTTAGAAACCACTGGAAAAGAAAAATTACTAGAAAAGAAGTTTTAAAACTAAAAAACTAAAGCAAGAGAAGTAGTAAAAATAACTTTACTATTTAAAGACATTTTTTCTTTAGTTTCTTTCATTTCTAACATATATTGCTTTTGTATATTAAAAAAAAGTTGAAATTTTTAGTTTATTTATTTATTTTATTTCATTATTGTTTTAGAGAGAGTCTCTCTCCATAGCCCAGGATGGAGTGCAGTGATCATAGCTCACTGCAGCCTCAACCTCCTGGGCTCAAGAGATCCCCCTACCTCAGCCTCCAAAGTAGCTAGGACTACAGATGCATGCCACCACACCCAGTTAATTTTTAACCTTTTCTTTCTTTTTTTTTTTTTTTTTTTTTGTGTGTGTGTGTGTGTCAGTGAGTGGAGAGTCAAAGTCTCACCTCTCAGACTAAAATGGCTTTGCTATTAGATCCATAGTGTTTGTGAAGTTAGAAAGATGGTAAATGAACCTTTCCAATTTATTTTATAGCTTTTTAAACACAGGTGAAGTTATGAAGCCACTCCAAAAAACTCAACTGCAGACATTTTAAGAGAAAAGTCTTCCACTGAAATATACATGTATCAAAAGTTAAAAGAGTCCAGACTACAACCTGTCTGAGGATGTACTCCACCCTTAATTCTAACTATGAATTCCTTAACTTTCATTGTTTGAGACTACAACTTTAACATTTTCTTAATGGATTGAGCAGTGGATAAAATTAATTCAGTCTCTTACAGGAGATATTACGCTTTTTGCATCATTTATTTGCTGTTATTTTGAACAAGTAAAAAATCCGTGACTCTAACATTAATAACTTTGAGTGGGAAGTTACTATATGTGAATTAAAAATGGTTATGTCAGTACATCCCTTCAGCATTTAAAAGATATTTCCCTGTGCTATATCAAGTGTCACATAGTATATCAATTTTTATTTCCCATCTCTCAAGTCTGGTATGCATACTGTTTAACTTCTTAAATTCTAAGTATAGACATAATTCACAAAAGCTAGGCAAATGCCTGACTTACAGGAGATGGCATACATAAGATTTATATGAACAACTTTATTTTCAACAAAGACTTTTGCATTTTGTGCAGCTACATCACATAACTTCAACTGTGTTTAAAAAGCTATAAAATAAATTGGAAAGGTTCATTTACCATCCTTCTAACTTCACAAGCACTATGGATCTAATAGCAAAGCCCATTTTAGTCTGAGAGGTGAGAATTTGACTGTTTTTTTGAAAATAAAATGTTAGCTCTGTTTTGTACAATCTCCAAGCTGCTCTAATACTTGGTCAACCATTTCTGAGTGCACGGCAAACCTTACTCTCCATTCACTGACAATTGAAAAGCTCTCATTTGGCGGCCAGAGAAAACTGTTGCTCTTTTCCTCTGTATTATCATGGTGAAAATAATTGATTATAGTGCATACACATTGATTATTCTATATTCACATCACTAATTTGTGGGTTCTAAATATGCATGTGTGTACAGGTACAAATGTGTGTATATGTGCACATGTAGAATATGTACATGAAGGTTTCTCTATTAGAAACTCTGAAATTATTCCTATACCTAGTCATACAGGAACAAAAACAACAATGATAGTGGTATGTATTATGCATTAAGCAATTACTAGGGGTTTTATATAATTATCTCAAAACTACTGTAAGGTATTGTAATTATCTTTAGGAATTAGGAAATACAGGCTGAGAGATATTAAGTAACTTGTCTCACAGCTAGTAAGTAACAAAACAGGCCATAGAGCTAACAGGTAGTGGAATTGTTATTTAAACCCAAATTTATTTGTCTCCAATACCTGCGCTGGTTCCACAACATTTTTAAATTACATATATTCTGAAATAACACCTCTTATGCTCTACATCTTTTGTTTGTATGTACAAATCTAGCTTAAAAGTGGATTCAGAGTCATACATTCCTCACATATGTCAGGATGTAAGAGTTTTTTCTATGTCATAAAGTTTTAAAAACACTTTTTAAAAATGGGTTGTTTGTGTTAAAGTTTATTCTGTTTAGAAAGTTAAAAGCCAAATGGCATCTGAGAATTTATTTTCTGACTTTTTTGTCTTATTTTGTAAGACCATGCTTCATGTTTTTCATACACCTTCTCCAAAAGACACAAACCTTGTGATAGCTATACATTTTTAGCTTGCCAAAATCCTCATATACAAATAAAAATCAAATTGTTAGAAAAACTAATTAAATTGATTTAAATTGTTTAAACCATGGTCCATTAAAAGCTTTCTAGCTAGTAAGTAAAACAGCTGTGACCAAAATAAAAAGTATATTTTGACTCATCATGAGTTATTTAAGGTATACTCCAACCCTCAGGACAGACGGATGGATGGATGGGCGGATGAACGGATGAACTGATGGATGGAGGATGGATGGATTGATTTTATATATATATATATATATATATATATATATATATATATATATATATATATATATTTATATATATAGAATATATATATATATTCAACCTAATCTAACCTAAAATCTAAACAATTTAGCATTAATCTTTAATCATTTAATCTTCATTACCCTGTAGAGAGCAGTATTTTTCTATTCTGATTACCCACTACAATCATCTATAAACTTTTCAATACTCTTCATGCTCAAACTCTATCCAAGACCAATTAAATAAAAATATTTGGGATAGGCATCAGTATTTTTAACAAGATTCCAAGTGATTACAAGGGACAACCATGGTTGAGAACCATTAGCATGGAATGCTGTCACTCACTGCTCACATTCATCAGATGAAGAAGGTAGCTATAAAAAAAAGTTATTAATATCAAAGGTGTCTGACCCTCGGTATAGTGACACATCACATTAAAGCCCTCAGGAAGTAGTATAATTAACTAAGAGGTTCATACGTAAATACCAGAAGAGTCATCCAGCCATAAACACACCTCCCATTGCACTACAAAAAGATTCCAATTATATTCTTTTTATCTCTTGCCTTGTAGGTATAGACCCACAGCTGCAGTAGTTCTAAGGGTAGAAAGAGTCTAGTGACAAATTTTCTATTTTTTCTATTTAAGGATAAAGAGAATGTAATGAGATTTTAGATGTCAGGTATTATTAGCCACATTTTATAAACTAGGAAACTGAAGTGCAGTAAGATTTATTTAAGTCACAAAAAGGGCAAATGGAGAAAGGATCTGAAATACTGGAAACAGTGCTCCATCAGGCATCAAGAAACTTGGGTTCCCCTTGTAGTTCTGACAATATTTGCTTTTTAAGCTTGGACAAGCCTCTAGTCCATACCTCAGTTTCCTCATATAAACTAAAGGCTTTGGACTAAATTAAGCATACCCAAAGTTTTTACATATCATAGATCAGCAAAATTTCAAAGACAAGCCAAAGTGGAGACTTACATATAGTTGGAAACTTTTTATTTTACCAAATAAAACTATTGAAAAACAAAGAAAGCACATACCACCTATTATCACCAATACTTCATAGAAAGGACATTTTAATTCCCAAAAAGGTGGAGAAACATAATTTCAGGGTTAAAGTATGGCTTATGATAAACTTACTATATTGTCTTCCACATGGATAGTTACCTATCCTCCCTCTATCCAGTGAATGAGAATCATGAGGACTTCCAGATGATGTTTTCGAGTTTAACATTCTGTGAAAGTGGTGGCAGGGTAAAGGGGGAATGTTTAATACAACTCTTGCTGTAGTACTCTTTCAAGGGTTTCCCAAAATTCCATCATTAGAGAACTATCTTCATAATTTTGCCATATCCAAGTACCTAATTACTATTTGCTTAGGGTTTTAATTTGACTTTTTCTTTTCGTGTAAATACACTTATTTCAAAAGGAAACTTCATATTTTACTTCAGATAGAAAATTAAAATAACTTGCCATAAACAGAAGATAACCAGATAACCCTGTAAAGAAAAACATTAAATTTATTTAAATCTCTCTCTCTCTCAGATTTTAGTACATACTAGAAGAGTATTAAAGACTAACATTAAACTGAGCCCTCAATGTAATGAGAAGGATCAAGGAAAAAAAAAAATAGAAGAGAGACATTTTCCCTGGGAGACTGATTCAGTATTATGTAATGTCACTCGCTGGCCTCACCTGGAACATCTACCCCACTCTGCTGCACCTCCCTCTGCCTCTGAAGAGGTAAGGCACTCTCCCACTTTAATTCCAGAAAGAAGCAGAGACTTTGGATTCCCTGAATTTTTAGTATCACTGGTTTGGGAGAGAACTGGGGAGTACAGTGCAGTCTGAGACATAAGCACAGATAGAGAAGGGCGGGTTGTGTAGAGACTGAAGTTACTGAAGGATAGTGCAGAAAAAGCTTTGAGATTCACCTTCAGGTTTTGGTCTGCTGAATGAGATCTTTGCCATAAGGCCACATTTGGTAAAGCAGGTAAACTAGCTAATTGCATAGAGTAGTTCTTGGAATCTGGTCAGTTCTCTTATTTTTAGGTGCATTCCAACTATAACAAACAATCCAGCATGACTAATGTGGAAAAACTAAAGTGTAGTTTTAGTTCACAACAAGAATTTGTAATTTTTGCTGTTACAGCCCTTGCTAGTCATAATTATAGCAGCTTTACCTATTCTTTATAACCCAGAAACTTTATTATTAAAATGTTTCAAGCAGACTATAGAGCATCTATCATTACTTTTAAAGCTAATTAGATTACATAAAAGAAATAATTAGATTTGCATTTTTATCTTGGTTTTAAACATCCAAAGATCACAACAGCCTGCCTGTGGGCAATTAAAAACAGCATACAGCAGAGACATAGGGAGAGGAAAAAGGGTCTGTTTTTCCTGGCTAATTCATGATTGAAGATAGAATTACAACATATTTTAAGGGCTTGCTGAAGCTAGGGGCTAATCCTAGACTTCTAAGCTGTGTTTATACCCCTCATTTCTTTGCAAGGGAGTATCAGATGCACATACAGTGCTGATAGAAGTATCAAATTACTTTCAATAGGTTTATTTAGTCCTTTTCAGAGAATGTTGGAAGGAGATCCATTACCTGATCAATAACATACAAAAACTGACACTTTGCTAGAGCCAAAACAGGAGCACTGTAATTGCTTTTTGTTCATCAATGTTCAATACAAATAACAAAGAAATACAACCTAAGACAGAGGGACTATGTGGGATTGAAGTCAGCTTCAGACTGTCCTCGGTTTTCCTGCTGGCTGCTCCAGCCATCTCCAAAAGACAATAAATGGAAGGTGCAGCTCTTAAAATTAGAGGTCAATTAGATACTTAACGATGAAGCATATCTTCAAATATATATCTATTATTATTATGCTAGCAAAAAATTAATTAACTAGGTCAAGCAGGCCATGAAGGCTAATGTACAAAGCAATTATTTCTGATCTTTACACAACTACTTCACATAAAAAGGTAGTCCTTTATTCTGCTCAGCAGATACCTGAAATGCCTGTAGTTAATCATATTGAAGGAAACAAAAGGCAAGGTCTATCTCCTTAAAAGGTGAGAGGACATCTCAAGTTATTCTGTTTAATTGCTTAAGGACAATCACTTCCTTGCTTATAATATTAGCATCTTTCTGGTTACCAAAAAGGAAAAAAGGATAACACACATCTAATGATGCTCTACCACGCGGCAAACATACAGACACAAAAAATATATAAATAGCACACAGGAATATATTATAATCAAAATTAAAAACACTGTATATGAAAGATAATCATATAGGCTTAAGAACAGAGTAGAACTTCAGTGAAGCAATGAACACTTGGTTTGGGTAAAATAAAATAAACAATATGTATTTCAACATTTAAAATAAAAAGTTTTCAGATAAGACAAACAATGTTTGCAAAGATGCAGCAATGACATTTAGTTCAGTCCTTCTACAAATAAAGTTTGCATATGTTAAATGATGAGGGGAAGGCAATGAATATTGAACATTAATCATAAAGAAAACACAAACTAAAAATTTCAAGTCTCACAATTATACCCAAAAAAGACATATGTGTATGAATTGACTAAATCATTGGCCCTTGCCCAGAAAGCCAAATGCCTAAATAAAACCCCACCCAGCCAGTTCATTCTTAAGAGATCGTTGTTTAGTTAGCTATGTGAGTAGAGGACATTGCCTATATAGCTCACAATACAAGTCACTTGAATAACTCTAAAACTGGAGTCTGAAGAGACATGAATAATTGGATAATACTGTTCATCCCTGGAAAAGGAAGTTTCTCACAAAGGTATTTTAATGAACTGAATTCTTTTGCAAAGTTTTAGCTACAAAACTCCATCGTTAAACGTGTTCCAATTGATGTGCTGTAGAAACCAAAGAATGTGGTATATTGGATCCATAAAAAAATATCTTCTCCAGATTCAAAACCATGGCATGGTCAAATGAGGTTAGATGAATAAATATATGAAAAAAATAAAGAAATGAGGATTTATAAAATATTTTCTGTTTTCCCTAGAATTGTCTTATATTTAGTCATTGATTAAAATACTGTAAACACACTTTGATCTGTTTACAACTGTCAAATTAATTAAAAGTGAATTCTGTTTACCAGTTAGCATAACTCAGAAGTAAAATGCTTCAAAATATTAGCTAAGATACTACAGTTCAATGAGTGGGAGAGGGAGGATGAAATTACTGAAGCAGTTATCTTTCCTTTGAAATTACAGCCTATAAATCAGCATTCCCAACTCCAAAGATCCATATTCCATGACCTATTAGTTTTGCTTTCCATAGACTTGGAAAAAATATGCTATTTCTGTCCTGGAAATATCAAAAATACCTATTTTTTTTTCTGGGCTCCATATCAGGAGAATTACTTAACATGTAAAAAATGAGAGAAATCATCATTTTCCCCAAAGCACAGAGGGATCTGAATTTACAAAGCAAATATTCTCTGAAAAGACCTAATATTAAAGTGATATTTTAATAGTCATTTATAATTATTATCCTGATTTATTAAACTATAAAAATGGACTCATCAAAACTGTAAAAACAGTTCACAAAATCATTCACCACACTTTTTCAACATGGCTTACATGGCTTTAGAAGAATCTATTTAAAAGTTAGAATTTACAAAGGCAAAACAATGTTAAAAAATATATTCAAGGAACAAATATAAATAAAATTGTTCTTAACTGCATATATAAGTCCTGAATAATTGCAAATAAAATAAACATGGGAACTTTTACAATACTATCTTAATCATGCCTTTTCCTATTTCTAATGAAAATTCCTATTTTTCAATTTGTGGAAACCATTCAGGTTTTCATTTGTTTCCATTATAATAGACCCAGATGTGTCTGTGTGGGTTGTTACAAGAGGTTAGGCCCTCTTCCCTTTGCTTCTATTAAAGCTTGCAAATTGTGTGTTTGTGGGGGGGGGGGGGAGGAACAGTACTATTTCAGAAGTCAGCATTCTGAACAAGAGGAATGATATTGAATGCAACCACCTCATACTCATGAACCATAGCCAATTGCCATGATTTAATCTTGCTGATCATGTAAGCTAATAGGTTCTAGGACTCAAGATATAAAAAGAAAAAAAGTGTCAAACTTGCTCAAATTGTCTCTGTATTCATCATTTGCTTTTGAACAAGAAGTTAGGTTTTATTTTTAATATCTTTAATAATCCTTAATTCATCTTTAATAATATTGTTTTATCCTTTGTTCTGTTTCGGGTTCAAATGGGAAAGTGTTTCTTTTTTTGATAGAAAAAAATGTTTAAAGCATCCCTTCAGTCTCATATTTTGCTAAAAAAGCATTTAAAATTAGTCCAACAATAATCTCTCTCCTAAATTTGATCAAATTTCAAAAGCCATATTTGAAAATATAGTTAACCCATTCTCCTTCCAAAAAAAAAAAAAAAAGAAAGTCTGAATGTCAAATACCCATTTTGTAAGTTTCAGAGATGAATACATTTTGTGTAAGGAGTATGTCTTTTTCACCATTTGAAAAATGCTTTGAATGGTCTCATATGTAGAAGGTAAATACTGACAAGATATGCCATGAAGCAATAGCTCTGGATAGAGTGAACTATAAATACAGGTCTTATTGCTTTCTCTTATTTTTTAAAAAATTTGAATTCTTATTACAAAGAATCTTATATTTCTAAAGTGAATGTGACTCTGACATTGACTATCTTTATTTTACAATTTATACTGCTAAGTTCAAGTGCTGATTAGCTGAAATTAAAAAAATTAAACAAGAAATATCCACAAATTTTAAAAGCAATCAAACTTCTATTAGAAAACTTGAAAAGGGTATTCAGTTAGGAAAAGAAGAAATCAAATTGTCCCTCTTTGCAGATGACATGATTGTATATTTAGAAAACCCCATTGTCTCAGCCCAAAATCTCCTTAAGCTGATAAGAAACTTCAGCAAAGTCTCAGGATACAAAATTAATGTGCAAAAATCACAAGCATTCTTATACACCACTAACAGACAAACAGAGAGCCAAATCAGGAATGAACTTCCATTCACAATTGCTTCAAAGAGAATCAAATGCCTAGAATCCAGCTTACAGGGTGCCAAAGGGATTTTCTCAAGGAGACTTCCTGACTTACTGCTCAGTGGTAAAGGGACCTACCATCGTGGAAACATACCATGCTCATGGGATGGAAGGTCGTATGGTGAAATGGCCTTTAGAACATTTGTAGATTCAAGTGCCATCCCCATCAAGCTACACCAATGGTTTCTTCTTGCAGATTTGGAAAAACTGTGCTTTAAAGTTCATGGAACCAAAAAGAGCCCGCATCTCCGAGACGTCACAATTAAAAGAACAAAGCTGGAGGCATCCATGACTGAGCATACTACAAGGCTACAGTAGCAAAACAGCATGTTTTGGGCCTCAAAACAGAGATATAGACCAATGGAACAGAACTGAGTCCTCAGAAATAATGCACCACACATCTACAGCCATCTGATCTTTGCGACAAACCCTAGGAGAGCACAGAAATAGGAAAGGATTCCCTATTTGTAAATGGTGCTGGGAAAATTGGCTAGCCATAAGTAGAAAGCTGAAGCGGATCCTTTCCCCTTGATGGATTAGAGACTTAAATGTTAGACCTAATACTCCTAAACCAGAGAAAACCTAGGTGGATTACCATTCAGGACATATAGGCATGGGCAAAAGAGACTTCATGTCCTAAGAAACACAAAAAGCAATGGCAAAGCCAGAGTGACCCGTGGGATCTCATTAAACTAAAGAGCTTCTACAGCAAAAGGAAACTACCATCAGAGTGAACAGGCAACCCTAGAATGGGAGGTTTTTATTGAAATCTACTCATCATTGAGGCCTAATATCAGAGAACCTACAAGGCTCGAATAAATTACAAAGAAAGAAACAAAACAACCCGTAAAAGTGGGCAAAGGATATGAACAGACATTTCTCAAAGAAAGACGTTGTACAGCAGACATGAAAAAAGTATGTCATCACTGGCCATCAAGAGTACAAATCAAAACCACAATGAGATACCATCTCACACCTTAGAATGGGTGGATCATTTAAAAAAGTCAGGAAACAACAGGTGTGCTGGAGAGGATGTGGAGAAATGAACACTTTTACACTGTTGGTGGGATTGTAAATAGTTTAACCATTGCTTGGAAAACAGTGATTCCTCAAGGATCTAGAACTAGATGTACCATGTTGTCATTACTGGGTATATACTCAAAGGATTATAAATTATGCTACTGGGAGGCATTTTCATGTTTGTTGCTGTTGTAGCAAGGGCAGATCCAACCCAAATCCATCAGTAGGTGATTTGATTCAAGAAATGTGACACTATACACCATGGAATACCTTTGACAGCCATAAAAGGATGAGTTTGTGTCCTTTGTAGGGACATGGGTTGACTGAAACCATCAGTGTAAACTATCAAGGCAGGCAAACCTGCATGTGCCAACTCATAGGTGGGAGCTGAACAAGAAATGAATCCTTGGACTCGGAAGAGACATCACACACAGAGGCCTATCCTTGGGAGAGGGAGGGAGGGATTGCATTGGGAGTTATACACAGTGTAAATGTATGGTTGGGTGGTTTTGGCTTTTAACATAGCTAAATACATATGTATGTACTTACTTACGTTATACACATGTATACCTAGCTTAAAAGTATATAATAATAATAATAAATAAATTAAAAAAAAAAAGAAAAGAAAAGAAACTTAGAAAAGTTACTTATGTAAAATTGGTGGAAACTTGAGTGTTTGATTGGCTGGGTATATTTAAGATCATGTTCTACAGTTTTCTGAAAAATATGTAGTCAGTTTATAACTATACAATCATATATAGACAATATATACTAAAAATATTTCATAAAAATATTCTGAACTGATTTGGTTCCTATTCACCTGAAGTTCTCAGTGCCACAGGAAAACATCAGTGAAGACAACCAGTCACTATCAACAGCACTGGACTAAGAAGTAAAATATATTAGAAAAGAATAAACAAGTAAGTTATAAAGCAGTAGTAAAAACAATAATTAACTGATATAGGAACACCTCAGAGAATTTTCTCCATTCCTGCTTTACAAACAGGAGAAACAGAGAGACCTAAACAATCATATTGTTTAACACCTACTGAGTTCTTACAGAGGGATCTACAGAAAAATGTAGGAAACTACAGGCTAAAAATCTTGACCTGAGCAGTAGGAGCTACACTGAAAATTCTAATAAGGGCAGAACAAGGGAACACCTGGACAGTTATTTAATTAAGGATCTCAGCATGAGTCATAAAAGGGATATCAGAATGAGAAATTATTCCAAGATTTAATTGTAAAGGTTGACTGTCAAGAATGCCAAAGACATTCCAACTCATCTATATCTGGACTTTTTTATTTTGCAACATGTATACTTGCATATGGAATATTGAATAGGACAAAAACCAACAAAAAAGTTGGCTAAGACCTCCTACTGAAAATAACTGGACAAAATGCCAATTAGGTAAAGGAACTGCTTCAGATATCAAATTAGTACTTTAAGTGTAGTAACTACCTGGAACACTAAGTGTGATTAACCAAATGAAGCAAGGATCAAAGGTAAAATCATTGTTATTCGTCAATGAGGTAGAATATTGCAGTAAACTATGACTTCATGCTACTGATATTTTAAAAGAAATACAGGAGAGCATGATATTAACCTCGAGAAAAGTAATAATATAATTCAGAATACTCTGGCCCAGTTAGTTTGAATCATAGATCCCAGCAGTTCCTCCAATAACGAAGGGAAACAAGAGTTTATAGTAGGATAGGGATAACTGTGATCAGTGTTTCTGAGGATTAATCACTAGACAGCCAATTCCTTATTTTAGGGCTTTCTAGAAGTCACACACCTATATTCCTATTTGGAAATGGAGACCGTTTTCCTTGCCTATCTCAAATAGCTGTTTGTTGAGTTAACCATCAAGTATCTAAAAGAATGACAGAAATCAGACCATCACCTTTCCTCCCCAGACCATTATAATTATGATCTATATATTTTTACATTGCCATAAGAAAAAGGGATTTTCTACATTGTGTTGTAATTATTCAGGAACAAGTTTTTCTTCCTTTTTAGACTGTAAGCTCCTTGAAGACAAACTATCACTCATTAATCTCTCTCTAAGGGCATCTAGAAGGAATACAGTTAATATTTGTTAAGGAACAAATTATTAACAGCCTTTTTCCAGATTTTTCTCATAATTGATCCAATTAGTCCTAACAAGTAAATTAAAGGTAAGCTTCTCTCTACAGTACTATTACATGGTAAAATACAAAACAGAAAGTGGTCAGTGGAGGTAAAAATACCATCTGTACGCTACCTGGGAAACCATGAGGTTCCCACTAGGTAGTGTTAGACAAATGGCAAAAAGAAAACAGATAAGGGTTATTTTGCTTACATATCACATCAGAGGAGAATGCTTAGGCCACCACCTAGTCCATATTTCTTACATTCACTTACAGAATTGTGTACAACATCCTCGAAAACAGTCCTGTTGGTGCTGTTTACAAGACGGGTACATCTGCAGAGTTTTAAATTCCACTTTCAAGGAGGAAAGTATCTAAGTATAATCAGACGAGAGTAATAAAATACACTGACCTGGATCTGTTGCTGCAGGAGATTAATTTTGTGCTGCTGTTGCAGAAGTTGCTGCTGTTGTCTCGCAATCTATCAGAAATAAAGTTTCATTAAGTTAAAATGAAATGCTTACACCTCTGCCATTACCTCGGGTATTTCTCCTGGCATTACAACAATGTTTTACTGCACCTCTATGTGAAAGAGTTCCTATAAAATGAAAGAGGCCAAATCAGAAAGATGGATGAAAGGAAAAATTTTTAAACAAGTGCCATCTCTCCCCTTTATCTGTAGGAAAACTACCCCTTTAATTACATTTGTGAGCTATTCACCTATATCTGCACTGGTCAGCTGGAAATCATGGGATTTTAGAAATCGAATCCTTGTAGAATAGAGATAGAAAATCTCTGGCTACATTTTTCTAAATGGCTTAATTTGAATGTAAAAAGTAAAATCTGTAAGCAAAGACACGAAAAATCTTTCTGTTACTGTTTAATATGGTCTGTGTCGGCAAAACCTTTCCTGATACAAAGATTTTTCAGAACTGATACATTTACAAATATTTTTAAAGGAGTGCCAAAGAACACAGCAAAAAGGAAAAAATCTTTAGCTTTTTTTGGTGATGCTGTCTGTGATGTACAAAATATTTTTAAAAACAAATTAAGCTGTAATTTAACATTTATCCATTTATCCTTTTGAGGACAATGTGTTTATTTTACAGTACAGGATCCATATACAAATTTTATATTTCCTTGTTTCATCCAACAATCAAATTGAACATCTAAACACATTACCTGGTCTATAAAAAGAAATGTTAACCATTTAAGGCAAGCCCTACTGATGACTGTCTCTGGCCCTCAGGAAGTCAAACAGCTTCCTTAAGATAATGGTGTTTACTATGAAGTATGAGTCAGGCATCAGGCCACTATTCACTCAAAAGCTGAGCTGCTACAGCTTGAAGTCCAGAGAGTGATCCTTAGTGAGAACACACTCACTGCCAACCTAGGAAGCCAGAGAGAAAAGCAGCCAGAGAGCACTCAGAAGGACTTTGTTTAGTACTGCCTTTTTGTCAAGAGTGTCTTTTCTTCCTATTTCTTCCTACTTCCAAAAGTCAGTATTCTAGAATGGGTTATTTTGGGAGTGAAAATGAGTGTAAATCAGTTCCAAGCTATATACTTCCCAAGCCTTTTTGATGTTCTAGCCTATGCAGGGGGTAGTGCCCAAATTATATCTCATTCAGCACAAGATGGCAATGTAGCAGTCTGCTTCTAAATGTTGCTTTATGACTTCGATGACAACTGGTTCCTACTGGAAGCCATGATAAAGCCGCCCCTAATGTAGACTACAGTGTGAGAAATGAGACTACTCCTTGCCAGAGCTTTATGCTTAAAATGGAAATCGTATTTAATCAGGTTGGGATGGCCCACTCTGCTTGTGGATATTCAAATCAGAAATGTACAACTCACTCTGCAGCTCTAGGTATAGATGCTGGATCCTCTGAATATTTATTTCCTCTTAGCAAACCAGTGAAATGCCACTAGGCATCTAATATTGATGGTCCCTCCTAAATGATAAAGTGCTGCATAGAAATGCATCCAAAACACCATAGTGCAATTACTATCATCCACTCTAGACGTATGGGTTTGACACAGTGAAGTATGGTACATAAGCACCATGTGGCTCAAATTCTGAATTTTATTTGCCAATCGGTTGAGCTACATGCTCGCTTCATTGAGCATGACAACCTAGTTTTAAGTGTCATTTAATTTTCATTTTGAAATATAATTACAAAGTGTTCACTGTAAGATATCACTCGTCTGCAAATGTGTCAAGATTAATTTGTGCTAGCTTATTCACAAGTGTCAATAGTTAATTACTGTGTCATCTCTGGATGGCTAAATGACATTCTAACTTCTGATTTTTTACAGTGTTCCTTTATGTTATTTTCCATTAGGGGCTGAGTCCATATTCCTACATGTGGGCAAATATTCAAGCATATAAAATACCAGACATCACAACTCATTAAAATCAACAGAGCATATATTGCTCATATACTCCTATAAAATACATTTAACTGAAAAGATAATTCCAGTAATAATGTCAGATTCCTAAAAACTGCACATTAATTTGGATCTGTCTGATCTAAAGCATCAGGGACTACTCTATAGGATCATTGTTAGATTAATGTACTCTTAAGAGACAAGAAAAAACATTTGGGAAAGTGATTTATTTTTAAAAGATATACATTTAAACTTCACTTTTTTTTTTCTTCATTCTCACTTCTAAGTCAATCAAGTCAAATACTTTTAGGAACCATGTACTAATTTGTATTCAATGACTTACCTATGCTATAGATAGTGACCATGTGATGTATCATCCAAACCAAGAAAACTTTCACAAGTTAAAGGAGGCAGGGTATTTTTACTCTAGAAAACAGGCACTATACCAGGGCTATCTGGGGAAATCTGAAATGTATGGTCACCTCTTTGGACTTTAAACCTGTAGAAAATCATTGGACCAATGAACTAAAAGATTCCCAAAGATTTCTGGAACAGAACCCCCTTTTTCTGGATAAGGAAAATAAGGCCCAGAGAAAAGTCACTTACTCATAGTGAAGCTACAGAGGGATTATATGTGATGTCTGTATGAATAAGCATCCCCAAGTCATTAGTCAAATCCAAACCTGAAACAATGTATCATTTTAGTTATGCCCAGTTGCTATGATGACTTTTTTTGTACATATATTCCCTCAATATTCTTGAAGACCCTAGATTTCCAGAAGGCTTTTTTTTTTTTCCATCTTTTCTTATTTTTTATTTTTATTTTTTAGGAAAGCTTACAACAAATAAGCCAATCAATGTGATGATTACTCTCTGAGCCTGGCACATTCCACATCTCCAGTGCGTCAGCGCCTTTTGCAGGGCTCACCTGTTCTTGCTGCTGGCGAGCAAGGTCCATTTGCTGCCGTTGTTTCTCAATTTGTGAGGCTGCCAGTTTTTTTTGTTCATCATGCGCTGCCAGAAGCTGCTCCCGTAAACTGATCAGCTGGGTAATCATGGTGGAGAGCTGCCGTTCTTTTTCTGCCAGGCTCTCAGGTGTACCTAAGATGGAAGCAAGAAGAGATCTCACAAGCTTGAAAAATACCTGGACGAATAAGGGAAAGGAGGGCAGAATTTAGAAAGGGACTATCCTAAGACATTTAAAGATCTGCGGCAATGACTGGAGGCCACTGAGGGTGCAGGAACACCAGAGAGTAATTATAGCAGTGGAATGAATGCTGGGGTTCCTCACTGTTCCTGCCAAGAAAAAAGTTTTGTCCCTAGTAAAATTCTCATTCACTCTCCCCTCTTGCTCTAAAAAAAAAAAAAAAAGCAGACTTATCCCCATTCTCTCCTTTTTGCCCCCAGTCTATCTGATCAAGCTAGGAAATCCATGGTATTTAACACAAAAGATCAGAAACTATAGATTATAATATTCTATAATCACCTCTAAGCTTAGTGACTAACAGTATCTAAGACATAGTACATGCTTAATAAAAGTTACTTGAGGAAGTTTCTGATCCTTGCCCTCACAAAATTTTCTATTGTATAAACATCTGTCACTGAAGTTTAGAAGTTAGGAGTCAATCTCCTGGCCACAGAGAAAATTCTACAGAGAGAATTAAAACTGCCTCAGGTGAGACAAAATTGAATGTGATTTTTTTTTTTTTTTTTTTCCCTGAGAAAGGATCAAGCTAAAATTCCCAAGTTCATCTGTAAAGGCAACAGTGTTGCTTGGGGGGGCTCTATCATCCCTTTGTCATTTATCATTTTTCAAAGAGAAAAAAACACATTCAAGGTTGAAAAGGTTATGCATAAGGATATGCTGTTTAATGAATATGATGTCGCTGAACACTTATGGTATGCACTAATGGTGCTGAACAGTCTTTTTATGGGCAAATTGCACAGCTCTCCTAAGTAAAGGGTACAGAATCCTTTTGTGAATCTAAATTAGAGCATTTTACCGCAGCATAAGATAAGAATTTCAACCCACTGTATCTGAGCCACACAGATTTCATTATGAAGAAATGATCTATGATTTGAAAGCTTTTCAGAAAAATGCCACCAGCTGTCAAAGGGGACAAAGATTGCCAATTTTTGTGTGTGCAGGAGAGACTTCCAACCTCCTTATGAAACTCCCTCATTCCTACTAAGAAAGCACCATTACGATCTGAGAAAATATTTTAATTATGAGCGGCCTTATTTTTAAAGTAGCCCAAAGGAGAAAGAGAAACTTCAGAGGATGCAGGCTAGCACTTGTTAGTATATGATTTCTGAAAGGTACAACTGATGTCAACAGAGAAGCTACCACATTTAGGACTATCTTGGGATTCTTAATATCAACTTGGGTCCAAAAAAAAAAAAAAAAAAAGAGCTGTCAGTATCTCTTATATCCTCAGATTTACTGAGCTGAACGATGGCCTAAAATCAAAATTAAAGGAAAAATAAAGTTGTTAGAAAGTGTATTCCACTGATAAGGAAACAAATACTGTATCAAGGCTAGTGGCCAGCTACTCTTTCTAGATCCTGGAATTTATTAAAAGAAAATGGGTTTTTACTTCAGCCATGGGAATTTCATCTTGGTAAAAGGAAGAATTTATTGATCTAGAACTTCCAAAATACAAAAGTAGATTCCCCAAAAGAATCATAAGATCCATAAGATTTCTTGAAAAGGACAAAAAGTTCTACTAATGTTTTCATTAATATATACGGGAATGAGAATATACAACACAAGAATGAGATTTTTAAAATTTACATATTGAATAAATTTTTAATTCAATAAATATTTTCTGAATTGCAACTATGTGTTAGGTACTATATCAAGAACTAAGGACAGCGTGGCAAGTAAAAGCAGACACAGTCCCTATTCTTAGGTAGTTTGTAGTTGAAAATTTGAAGAGACAGGCCGGGCATGGTGGCTCATGTCTGTCATCCTAGCACTTTGGGAGGCCGAGGCGGGTGGATCGCCTGAGGTCAGGAGTTCAACACTAGCCTGACCAATATGGTGAAACCCCATCTCTACTAAAAATACAAAATTTAGCTGGGCATAGTGGCGGGTACCTGTAGTCCCAGCTACTTGGGAGGCTGAGGCAGGAGAATCGCTTGAACCTGGGAAGCAGAGGTTGCAGTGAGCTGAGGCCACGCCACTGCACTCCAGTCTGGGTGACAGAGTAAGACTCCATCTCAAAAAAAAAAAAAAAAATTGAAGAGACACCTTAGTCATGTAATCAAACATGTAAATGTAAACTACAACTACATAGGAATTTCAAATAAGACAAATGTTCTGTGGGAGTTTAACCAAATTTGGGTGCCCAAGTTCAGGGAAAGTAATCTGAAAAAGCAACAAATTTACAGAAGGATAAGTAGGAGTTAATTAGACAAAGAGTTGGAGCATGGTTTGAAGGAGCTTTCCAGAAAACATTAAATTGCAATGACAAAGAAACTACAACTGAAGAAACGGTTACAAGAGGGTGGTTGGTGGTCAAGGAGCTTATCCAAAGGAGAACACACTATAGGCAAAGGCCGTGTGTGTGTGTGTGTGTGTGTATACATATATATTGGGGGTGGGGAGCAGTTTGGTGTGTTCCAGAAATTGAAAGTAGTGAAACTTGAGCAAGGAAAATAAACAGGAATAGAGCATTAGATTAGGCTGGAGAGCTAGTAAGAGGGCAAACCATTAACACCTTATAGACCATGTGTGATGATCTACATATTTATTCTAAGAATGATTCCTAATCACTAAAGTATTTTAAGAAATGAATGATATGGTCATTTTGGTTGCAGTGTGGTGAATAGATTGGAAAGATATGAGATAAATGGGATGTATATACATTTTATTATCTATATTTTGTGCAATATTCTAACATACATGTAATTTTACTGTAATACCTGTCTATATGCTATAACTTGAGAAGTTTATTGGATATAGTGATAGTTACTGTACTATAATTTTTTGTTACTAAAGAAGAGCTTACACAGGAAATCTTGGGCAAGGACCAATACAAGAGTTGGATCTAGTATTTAGATTCCCCAATAAAAACTGGAAAAGTTTCTCTGCTTCCATCTTAAACAATCTTTCAACTATCTTCAACTTATTCCCTTTCTCCTCTGCATAGGCACAGAGAGGCTAAAGATAAAATGTAAATGACTTCTTAGCCTCTTATGTTCACAGTGAAACCAAAAGATTTATAAATGCATTGGTGCTTCCAGGGTTAATAGATACATATAAGTATACCTGAATTTATGGAATAACACCATTTAGCTGAATCCAATTGTAAACAGTCAGCAGCATCTAAATTTTTTCTTTGGACTTAAAAGATACACCTTTAAGAAGAAAATGCAGAAAGCAGTATTTTTAAAATGAGAATTTAAACACTCATATAAGGCTGTCACTATTTTTTCCTTAAACTTGAGGAGTACATACAGTCAACTCCCACTATCTATAGGTTGCACATCCGCCGATTCAACCAACCACACACTCAGCCAACCTCAAGTTGAAAATATTTTTAAAAACAATAACAACACAATAAAAAATAATACAAATAAAACAATATAATATAACAACTATTCACACAGTATTTACATTGTATTATGTGTTGTAAGTAATCTAGAGATGATATGAAGTATGTGAAAGAATATGCATGGGTTATATGCAAATACCAGGCCAACTTACATAAGGAACTTGAACATCCTCAGATTTTTTAATGTATATATTTTGAATAGTGGCATTAAAAATGAAGTTGGAGTGAAACATAGTCGTGTGACGAATCTGAAATTCCCCCTGTATTGGGGATCATATATATAGCCAAGTAGCCCTTGAGGCTCAAATTAGGGAAAAAACAATTTACACCATACAATAGCTTATATTCAAAATGTGCAGATCAATTTGTGTGTGTGCGTGGAGGTGGGAGGGGGATGCATTTATCTGTTCTGTACCCACTGTATTTTTTTGGCTATAATGGGTTAAAGCCAAGCATTTAAGACCTATGATGCTGGATTTTTCTGTTTTAATTAACAGCATGTGTTTATGCCACTGTAATAAAAATAACATCAAGTCTAAATCACATTGACCATCCAACCTGTGAATACAAGTTTTTTTATCTTAAAAAAATTAAACATGAAACTGTGCCATGGCAAAGGAACTACAACTGTCAGAGTTGCTGAAAGAACAGATAATTATGGGACATAAAGGGGCAACCAAAATATAGTCAAGTTTTGTTAAAGATGGCAAAAGACCTTAGAATGTTCTTATGCATTAACTCTATATAGAAAATAGTATATTGGCCAGGTGCAGAGACTCATGTCTGTAATCCCAACACTTTGAGAGGCTGAGGTGGGGGATTGCTTGAAGCCCAGAGTTTGAGACCTACTTGGGCAACATAGTAAGAACCTGTCTCTTCAAAATTTTTTGTAAAAATAAGCTGAGCATAGTAGCACACACCTGTAGTCCCAGCTACACAGGAGACTGAGGCAGGAGGATTACTCGAGCTCAGGAGTTCAAGACTGCCGTGAGCCATGATTGTGCCACTGCACTCCAGCCTGGGTGGAAGAGACTATCTCTCAAAAAGAAAGAAGAGAAAAATCAAGTCCTAAATCATGTTTGGAGGTTTGATAAAATCAACTTGGAAAAAAAGTAAACCAACTTCTGATGATCTGCCCAGGCCAGCAGAGGTCATCAGGAGCTACCTAACATCATCTGTTTCACGTCCTTCAAGCTATCTTAAAATGATTCTCTAAAAAGCACTGTCAGAAAATAGTCTTCTGCCTCCCACATAAAAACAGAGGTAGTTTCATAAACCACAAAAAGGGAGCCAGCAAAAGCACTTCTGTACACAACTTCTCTACAAGTCAGCATGCCTGCTTTTATCCAATATCACACACAGTGTGCGCCTGACACTCTACTATAAACCATATCTATTCTCCAACTCCAAAGACAGTGCAGCAGGGTTTTTTTTTTCTTTTTCTTTTCTTTCTTTCTTTCTTTCTTTCTTTTTTTTTTTTTTTTTCATTCCATAGGGTCGTCTTTATACCCAAACCACATCTGTCTTGAGTTTCTCTCAGATTAGTCAGGTGGATCAGTGCTCCCCAGGGCCTGCTCCAGCTGAAGTATTTTAATTTGACTAAACACCTGATTTATTTTATCTCTCCGATGAGAAAGGCAGTTTGTCTTAATAGAGCCTGTCAGCCCACAGCCCCATTCACAGCAATTTACAGGCAGCCAGGGACGCTGGAAGAGAAGAGTGCCGTGATTCTGTATTTTATCCTCCTCCAGAAAGCACCTAAAAGCAGCTATTCACTGCTACTGCATGTGGCATTTTAGAACTGAATTAGCTTTTTATTCAAGTAACTACACTTGTTGTGAATAGCTTATCTGTAAAATTGCTACATTCACTACTGATTTTATTAACCTTTGGCTCTATCACAAAATGGTCTTCAGTTAGGAAAGACCTTTAAAATTGACACATTTTTTTTTTCTTAGGGGCCTTTATTCCAGTGACTTCAGATTTACTGAATTTGATCCATTGAATTCTTTACCAGTTGTACTTAAAATTTTGAGTCTCAATAGGAAGTCAATAGTGCATAAATAAGGAAACACTTTTCAAAATATAAATATGATGGCAATTTCCCCCATCAAAAGTTTTCAAATACCATCTTTCATTATAACAGTTTCAAAATCAGCCCTCTAGCCTTTTTTGGTCACAATCTGAAGAACTTGAAAAAAATAAGTGAAATTACTATTTTTTTTTAACTTTACAAACTACTACTACCTGTCCCCAGGCCCAAAGCCACAGAGAAGATTCAAAACCTCAAAACGATGAGAATTTAGGTAAAATAAGATAAATAAGACAATTCTCTTATTGATGTAGCATGAAAAATAGAAATAAAAAATTAAGTTTAAAATTTATTTAAAAGCCTTTTTTTACATCAGTTCACAAAAGTTAGCACCACAGTCTGCTAATTTTGCCCTTATGATATATATGTAATCAAAATCAGTGGTGCTAGAAATAAGACTGGTCATTGGGAAGTCACTGAAGACCAGATCCGGATTAAGCAGGCAACTTGCAGAGCACTTTACTAAATGGAGATTTACCTCACCCCTTCCATAGTATTCCCATACGTAGAACTTTTACAATATAAAAATCTTACACAGGTCATTCATTAAATAGGTATCCTCTGAAAGGGAGTCACTGCTATGTGATAACAACTAAGTTTTTCTAATGAGAAAATCGAGAAACGACACAGCAATGGAGAAAGAGAAAAAGAGTTAAGAGAGGAAAAGAGAGAAAATGAGTACAAGAACAGCTAAATTAAATTTTGTGCATTGCTCCACATCCTTTTTATCTCTAATAAAATGGGCTAGGCATGGTAGCTCACAATTGCAATCCTAGCAATTTGGGAGGATAAGGTGGCAGAATCTCTTGAGGCCAGGAGGCTGACGCTGCAGTGAGCTATGACTGCATCACTGCACTACAGTCTGGGCCACAGGGTGAGATCCTGTTTAAAAAAAAAAAAAAAAGAAATAAATAAATGAAGGGCAATGGTGTTAAAATACCAAGCCAAATAAAATTAATAGCCAACAAATGGCATTCTCTAGAAACATGTCCTGGGGAATTTAAAATGAGACTTAAACCTAGTCATTCTCCTGTATTAGATCAATGCACACATTAATAAACTTAATCGGACTTAACAAGGAAATTACAAGAAACCTGGGTAACTAACAAATGTCTGTGTTTAGAGTAGTGGGTAGGGGTGGCACTGACACTGGAGTGGAGTTGTGATGAACAGACACTTTTTCACATCAATCCTAGAAAGATTAAAGCACTTAGCAGTAATTCCAAAGCAACATCAATCAAGGAACTCAGTCAACAATCCAGAAAGATTATAAATTAAGTTGAAAACAAAAGCTCTTAAGAATCAATTCCCCGGTCAGTTCTAATTTTTTTAATGGATATCATTTTAGAAGAAAGCCAAAATACAATGCTAGTCATAAAAGAAAGCTGCATTGCTCTTTTCTGCCCACAGATAACCTGGGAAAACTGCTGCATCTTTACACTGCAGCCTCCTCACACATCTGATGGACTGTGATGTCTCCACTTACAAGCTCAGTCCATCATTTAGCATTGGCCTTTTTGGATACAGCCTTCTTTTAAATGTCACAAAACATAGCAGCAAAAAGTCAACAAAAAATAAACAGAGTAAGCTGAAGAGACTAACAATCTATCAGAAGGTCCCCTGATAAAAGTTACTTTGTGGTGACTGCCTGAGAAAGGAACCCCTGTCCCAGCATACCAGCAGCTAATTTGAGTTTTGAATCCAATAGCAGTTTTAAAAGCTTTCCACACTAAAAGGCCCCAGTGCATCATAAAGATAAAGGATTTCAGTACAAAACCATCACAAAGACCTCTATTATCTTATCAGTCTTTGGTTACAACAGCTGAACCAATATGACTAAATTCTGAATGACTTTTTTCAAAACAGCAGAATACTGGAATTTCTTTGTTTTCTCATCAGTCAGCTATTGTCATTGCTCCCATATGCTACTGTCCATTGCTCAGTAAATAAAAAGTTTAATAAATGCAGCAATTGTGCTCTTAGGAATCACTTAGGGACCACTTCACAGGAAGCGTGCCTCATAAGTTGAGGTATAGGCTGTTTGTTACTGTTGTTGTTTTCTTTTTCACTGATTGTATGAGAATTTCCTTCTTGATATTCACATTTAAAATGTCATTAGAATCTACAGTGTACAAACAAGGCAAAAATACTCAGGTATTTCCTAAATTAAGATCAAACTCTCCTATACCAGGCACACTCAAGTCTCCTACTTCCCCTCTTCCTGGCTGCAAAAGGAAGTCTATTCCTGGATCAACTGAGGTCTATTCATGTTGCAAATCCTAACAGAGCAAGAACAATCCATGGAATCCTGCCATCTAGGCTCCCAACTTCACAGCTGGGCTTTTAAAGCACATTGTGCTTTATAAGCCCATCCTTTTTGGATCTGGAAATGAAGGTATTCTGAAACATCTCTCCTTCAATATAAGACAGACTGTCTTTACATTACTGTTCTCTGTGGGTGACCGCCAGTCACTGGCTACATCTCCATAACCTACACATAAAACTAGCAACTTCTGGCCTTTCAGAAACATGAAATTCTTTTGTCCTCTAAAGGGGAAAAACAATTAAATCATTTGTGTCAATATCACCGCCAAGTATTGCAGGATTGGCTCTTTCTCTAGAAGCTCCATGAGTCAGGAGAGGAAGGGAAGGAGTAAGAAAAAAAGACTTTATTAACAAGGCATTTTCTTTAAAATTCTTGTTGTTATCTTAATCCTCATCCTAAAGGTTGCATTGTTATTTTCATTTTACAGATGAAAAACTAAGCTATTGAGAGATAAAATAATTTGACCAAATCATGGAGCATTTAAGTGAATCTGAATTCACATCTTCTAATTTTTAATCCAAGGGAGTCTGGAGTCTAAGGGAGAGGTATCTTCCCTCATCTCACACTTAGAATACATAGTTAGGGAATTTCTAAAAGTTAGGAGCCATATTCTGAGGTACCAAGAATCCTAATGCTATGTACAGGTAAGAGAATATGCAACTAAAAGGAATGAAGAAATACACAACTTCTCAGTTAAGGCTTTGTTTACAAAATAAGGCAAGAGCTTGGCTAGCAATCAGATAACCAAAGAGGTAAGTAAATTGAACTTTGACATCTTATGGATGTGAAAACAGATCTTGATATTAAGTGGCATGCCTGAATTACTCTGGAAATTAGCAGCAAGCCTGGCAGACCAGATTCTCTGTATGTTTATTCCCCGACCCTTCTCTTCCCAAATAGCATATGGCTTCCTGGTTTCAGGCCCAAATACAGTGATTATGCAGACTCCAACATTCTCTGGCATTCTCTGGCATTCTCCAGCATTCCAGATACAATATTTACAACACCCATGAAAGTATGAGAAATACACTCAAATATTTGCATGAGTCCAGAGTGCTGCTGCCCCGGGTGCAGTGTGTCTGTAGGCTGAGGCTGCCAGGTTCTAGCCAAGAGAAAGGTATGTGGAGAAGTCTAGGAAGTGAGTCTAGTATCATTTGAGAAACCTCCCAGATACAACTAAGGCTTGAGACAGTTACCCATACAAACACACCACACACTGTGCCCATTTCTAGAGTGTATTTACAATTTGCCTAGAGGAAATCAAGGGAATCCCTGTCCTAGCCCACCATGCCCCTTCATACAATAATAATAGCTTGAACTTATACTGCAATTGCTTTGCACTGGGAAAAGCTTTATATATTAAGTCATCTATTCTTCACAACAGTCCTATGAAGTAGGTCATACTGTTACGTCCACTTTAAAGACAAGGAAACTGAAGCATGCAAAGGTAAATCAGCTTGCCCAAATCCTTAGCTATTAAATAATACATCTGAGATTCAAAATCAGCAATCTGGTGACAGATTCTGTCCTCTTTACCACTATGATAAATGGAGAATGGAATTCCTGAATGTCCTACCTTCTCAAAATTACTTTACCCAACAGACAAAAGCATCTGAGATTTTCCTTATAATCTATTTTTAAGGATGTTTTGTTTTGTTGGAATATAACATTTCCTAAATATAATGTTTTCTAAAGTGAAAGCACTTCTCTAGGGAAGTATCTATGAAACTCTATTTTCTTTAAAATAGCCCAGCAACTAGTACAATGTCCTGTGACCTTTCAGTCCAAGTCACAAATATCCAACACTGCTTGTGGTCATCTAATTTACTCTCCTCTTCCATACTCACTGTCATACTATTTTTCTTTTTTTCTCACTCTGATCCTGTTTCCTCCAAGTTCACTGGTGCTCAGACTTCTACCTTGTTTCCTAATTTTCATTCCACTGGACATCTGGACCTGGACTCTCAAATGGTAGAAATTTGGCTTTCCCCAACAGACTGATTTACTGATTTGACTGGTCCTTTGGCTTTTTTTTTAGTTTGTTTGTTTTTTGTTTTTTGTTTTTTGGTTTTTTTTTGAGATGGAGTCTCACTCTGTTGCCCAGGCTGGAGTGCAGTGGTGTGATCTCGGCTCACTGCAGCCTCCACCTCCTGGTTCAAGCGATTCTCCTGCATCAGCCTCCTGAGTAGCTGGGATTACAGGTGCCTGCCACCACACCTGGCTAATTTTTTTTTTTTTTTTTTTTTTTTGTATTTTTAGTAGAGATGCGGTTTCACCATGTTGACCAGACTGGTCTCGAACTCCTGGCCTCAGGTGATCTGCCCACCTTGGCCTTCCAAAGTGCCAGCCAATTCAAGATTTTTAAAGATGTAAAATCACTTTATGCAATAATTGTAGATTACAAATTGAGTTTAAGAAGAAGCTTATAAAACTCATTTTCTAATGTAACTTTAAAATGCTCACGGTTTTAGAACTTTCAGATCAATAAAAATAAGGGATTTTAAATTTTTTATCTTGAAAGCAAAACCTGGATATGTAATCCTGAGACAAGAAGGAAAAAAATACATTAAAATACGAGTCTCATAAGGAATAAAATACCACAATTGGTAGTACTTAAAAACAATCTCAGCAGCGGTGGACATTGCCTTTTGAAGAGGCAAACATCTGAAAAGGTGATGAGATCATCACAAAACTTGAATTTAAAGGTAATGTTTAAAAAGATCACTGCTTGCAAAAAAAAAATTATTATAGCATCAATGGTCCTAGAGAATTGTAGAGGCAGCAAACACAGATCTCAAGGATATTTTCCCTACTGGACTCTCGTGGCTCCCTACCCAAGTTCAAAGCCTTTGCTTTGAATTAGGTAAGAATCTACTCTAGTGCTACTCATAATTCTGTAGAGAAAACTCGTGGAGAGGAAGAACAAATGATAGGCCACAACGTATACTTCCTACATGTCAGCTCCTTAAGAGGAGGATCTGTGTCACATGCATCTCTATGACAAGGCACAAACACGACTACAGTGCCTACTACTGATTTTATGCTCAGTAAATTTGAAATGAACTAAAACCAACTCTAAATAATTAGTTCTCAGAATAGTTGGTGATGGGCAGCCAAATAAATTAACAAACCAGAAAGAATTGCTTTGAACTACAGGAGTATTTGAGCCATATTTGAGTTAATTCTAGTTTGGTAACCATTGTAAGTAACTGAACTCACTGGCCATTCCCACTGTTGCACAAGTGGTAGAAAATCAAATCTAATGAGAAGACAAGAGATAAAGAATTTGAAATAAAGAAACACTCAATAAACACTTTTTTTTTTTTTTAAAGCACAAATGATAGTCCAAATACTTTCTGTGTGCTAGGATTAGCATTTCGCATTTTTTCTCTATTGCAACAAACTTGGGAAAATGATGCTGAGGAAGGTTAAAAATATGTCCAAGATCACACAGCTTGTTAGCTTGTAATCAATAGAGCCATGTAAGCCAGTTGGTCGGAATCCCCAACCCCAGCCTCTTTTCAGTAAACTATAAACGTTTCTGCAAAAAAGAGAAATAAAAATAAAAGTTAACTAGTTTAAGATAATGACTTCACAAGCCTTCAAGACCTCTTCCTGTATTTTAAAACATTAAAATCCATTGTTGGGAGATACAGTGATATTAAAATGCACACTAATTTATATTTAGGATAATTACAATTTAATGTTATTTAAGGTCTGTGAACAGTAAAAGAAGTCTGATGGCTCAGGGAACTAAGTCTCCATCAACAGACTTGAAAATTCTCTATTCAGAAAATATTACATCTAGAAATTCAATTTTGAATTGTATGAAAAATTCAAACAAAAAATTCTAGTAACACAAACTATAATTTAGAAGGCAGAATCAACTAGATAGGACCAAATAAATTATACAAACTAAGCAATTTTACAGGAAACACTTCATAAGAATTTACATCATTGTATTAACTCTTTCTAACGTCACCTTCTTCCAATAAAATTAAATTATATGTCAAGACACTGGTATCAGAAAACAGGTTCTAATTCTTAATTGCCCAAAGAAATAACTGCCCACAGAGTCACAGATGATTGATAAATTAGTTCACCTTCCATAATGCCACCAAAGCTTTTGTAGGAGAATGTTTTCAGAAGTTATACTTTAGATGAAAAAAGCCATTCTTTAGTTGAATTTCAAAGTTGGAAGAATGACCCTGTGTCACTATTAGTTGGTCCAGATATCAGGTTTCTCAGTTTTTAAATCTGCCTCCTACTCAAATCTTCTCACTCTGTATTTTGTACACCCTTACTAGCCAAGATGATTTTGGCTAGGTGACTCACTTTCTACAGTTTAAGAAATGGATAGGTATATTGAATACGTGTTTACAAGCTCTCAGCAACCCCATTTGAGAATCCTGATCTACTTCTCAAAAAAATTTTTAATTAGGTGGGTATTCACAGCTACTTTCTTTTACACTTAAAGGTTTAAAACAGAGTGGAAAGTGTTTAAAGTGCTCATTGACTTTATAAAAACAATGCATTCTTTCCATCATACTAACACATCTATAGAATATCTCTTAATCTCTTTCTAAAATGTTAATAGGATCCTGTCTAAATGTTTAAAGTGTTGTGATTCCAAAAATACTCAATTATCACGCACTGATGAAAAAAATGTTATGTTCTTTGACAAAGAAAATCTACTTGATCACGTTTTCGGCAACAATAATATATAAAATCTTCTAAATTACTTGATTACATCATTTTTATATTAGTTTATTTACTCTTAGCTGGTTCTCCAAACCTATAACAGTTCCAGACATATAGTAGGTCTTAAAAAAAAATACAGGCTGGGTGCAATGGCTCCTGCCTATAATCCCAGGAGTTCGAGACCAGTCTGGCCAACATGTTGAAACCCCGTCTCTACTAAAAAAAAAAAATATATATATATATATATATATATATATATATATAAACTAGCCGGGCATGGTCATGGGTGCCTGTAATCCCAGCTACTAGGGAGGCTGAGGCAGGAGAATTGCTTGAACCCAGGAGATGGAGGTTGCAGTGAGCTGACACGGTGCCATTGCACTCCAGCTTCGATGACAAAGTGAGACTCCGTCTCAAAAAAAAAAAAACAAAAAAACAAAAAAAAAACCCTTTAAGGATTCCATCATGTGAAGTCCTTCATAAAATACATCATCCAACCTACGACATTTTAAATGAAAGGAAGTGCCGTTAATTATTATGTCAAGAACACAGGTATAGAAACCAGGACAATACCAGGTAAGCCAGGATATATGAATACCCAATCATAACTTATTCTCATTTAATGTCAGTTTCTGACAAGGTAATATTACATAAATAGAACCCTATAGTTGATTTTTAAATGTCATTAAAATTTCCTGGAATAAATTTATGTAGCTGGCAAGCCTGAAATATGAATGGCACTATTCTTTAGGATAATTAGGCTCAATTCATCACTATTTAAAATATGTAGAAAATCATAATAAACAAATATATAAATGTATATATTATATAAATACCTATACATAGCTAGATATAACTCACTAAAGTAAACCTAACAATGTATAGGTTCTAAAATCTTGGTTTTATAAAGTTTGTTCAAATGCTCCTTATTTGCAAGGTATTTTTAAGAGAGATTTTTAATTTAAAATTCATAGAAATAGTAAATTTATTTTTCATGAAAAGTGACTCCCAATTAAGGAAATATTAAGATCATTCCAATTTTTCCCATTTTAGAAGAGACAAACTTATAGTTTCACTACTAATTAACTAAATAACAGAAAAATGCCTATGTAAAAAATGACAGCATTAAAATATCTAAATTTTATAGCACTATTATGAATTTTAATTTTGATATTAAGCATATGTTCGACTCTTATATGATGAAAATACACACACAAAAACATAAACCGATGAAAATTTTTCATTTGCTTCTGAAGATTCTAAGACCATGTTATCAATATATACATAATGAAGATGTAATGAATTTTATTGTAAAGGAAGACTAATAGAATGTCCTATGTAGCATAAAAATCGTAAAGCAAAAACTTTCCCATGTTATTCTAAGCAGAAAATTCAATCAAATTTTTGAAAATCTAGATAAGACTTCCAATTCAACAAAAACCATGGAACCAATGACTGCTGAATAAATTCCATGAAAAAAAGTATTTTTCCCCATTCAACAAGATAGTATTAGAAAATCTACAGTCTACAATTATTCAAGAGATTCTATAATTAAGTTTCTAGAAAATTAGTAGCAACGCGGTTTACCCAATTTCTCACTAACAGTAAAAAATAATTCCCCAATCAAATGAGTAGGAGCACGAAAGAAAACCACCTATCCCTCCAGAACTGAACTACACTTGAGTTCTATAATTTTCAAGCTTATATCTAGTCAGTTCTAACTAGAAGTTTCCAAGAATGGCATTTTAAAAACGAAGGAATTGGAAGGCTATAAATGAAATACAATTCTTAACCTAACCCAGAAATAAATGTATTTAATACAGTTAATTACTAAAGACTATTTGTAATTTTAAAACCAATGAATCTAAACCAGATGCAGATAAAATGGCACTGTGAAAACAAGCAAACACGAAAATACAAAGAAAATCTATGACATGACTGGGGAAAAAAAGATTCTTCCATTCGTGGAGGTTTCAGGCACTGCTTTATAGGAATCTCTGAGTAAAGTTGTAACTGTTAGTAAATAGTAATAAAAGCCACAGAAGAGGTAGTACAATCAGGGTTTCAAAGAAAGGAGAAAAATCTGAAATACTAAAGTGAACATCAATTAAGAATCTGAAGATGGCAAAAATCCAAAGGCAAGTGATTAAGTCACTACAACCCAATGTAACTGAATATAGGTTTGGTGCCTTTCAGGTTTCTTTTCTTTGGAACCAAATTCAGTCAAACAATAACTGTTACCATTTTTATAAAAATTTAGCTTTCTGACATTCTTCTTTAAGCAAAGAGTGAATTAATAAACTCATGGCAGGAAAAAAAGAGAAGGAGAAAAAGTAACTCAAGCATTACAGCAGTCTTCTACATGGCAAGGAGATGAATGAAACAAACAAGACTCTCCCACGAAGATTCACATTGCAAGTGAGAGTTTTGGCCAATATATTTCTTCCAGGTAATATGCTTTGAATTCAGACAAAACACTTTCAAGGTTTAATTATCAACAAAACAAACTAAAGACAAGAGTTCCCCAAACATCAGATGTGGTTATATCAGAGATTAACACTCAAATCCATTCATGAGCTAAATATAAACATCTGAAGTAGCTGCTGTTGGAGTTATCTGTAC
The DNA here is from genome assembly GCF_008728515.1 of Papio anubis. Classification (NCBI taxonomy): domain Eukaryota; kingdom Metazoa; phylum Chordata; class Mammalia; order Primates; family Cercopithecidae; genus Papio; species Papio anubis. The sequence continues at coordinate 75,537,820 of NC_044987.1, forward strand.
AACTAAGAGCACAGGTAATCAAGGACTGCCTACAGATATACTTCTGTTCCCTCCGTTGGTTCAAATTAATTGAGCAATCAAGAGCAGCTTAGAACACTTAGAGTCAAGAAGAATTCTCTTTGTCAACCCAAATAATTATAAGGCAGAGATCATAAGCAACAGTGAGGTGATACTATTGCTACTATCATTCACGTTATTATCAATATAAAGTAAAAAACCGTGGTAGAAATTCTACCAGCGTTGCAACTCTACCAAGATAAAAATACAAAGTAAGTAATTTTCAGTATTAAGCTTCTCATCTTAGCCTATTTTCTCTGAATTAGTAAAGTGAAAAAAATATCAAAAAATGGACTTAGCCTAAAACCTTATATCAAAAAGTTTACATGAGGCAATGCATACATTAATTAACTAGATTTAGTCCATCCACAATGTATATATACTTCAAAACATCAAATTGTACACAAGAAATACATATCATTTTATTGTCAATTAAAAAAAAAAAACCACCACTTTTTAGGTAGCTGTTATCACCACCACCGATTTACAAATGATGAAACATACAAAGAGGATACATGATTGACCCAAAATTTAAACTCTAACTTCAAACCTATTTCCCTTTCAACTTCAAAACATCCAATTCTTCTAAGCTAATATCTGAGAATAAATTTTCGTATCTCTGAATTTCATGGTGCTCATTAGTATTAAAGCAACAGTGTGCTTATTTTTCCAACCTAGAGTCCAGATTGATCCTATAAACTGAAGAACTGGAGACCTGGAGGAAGGGAGAGGACATGTGGGGGTGTGGTGTGTGTAGTATGCCTGGTATGTGTGTATCTATACAGTTCCAAAAGTGTTTTCCAATTTGAACTTCAACAATTGTTACAAAGGTCACTGCATAACTGAGCTTTTTAGGGAGGAAGAGAAACATTAAGAGAGAAAAAGAAAGACAGAAAAAAAAAAGCTTTACTTTCCCCAATCAGTCCAGCTTATTTGTTCTCTACTATATTTCTGACCCCTGGTTCAACTGTGATTAATCTATATCTGGAGGTGATTTAAAAAAAAAAAATCTATCTTATCTATTAAAAACTAAATTTAATTGTCTTTTTTAAAGTATACTTATTCAAACAATTATACACTCAGAAAATCAATGTTGTGAAGAGTCAAAGAGATCATTCAAACCCCAAGTTTGACAAATAAGAAAGCTGAAAGTCAGAGGGGAAAGTGACATGCCTGATGTCAGATAGCTAATTAGCTAGTGGCAGAGTTAGGACTAGAACCCAGAAGTCCTAATTCTCAGTTCAGAACTCCTTCTGCTATAGCATGCTTCCTCTTTTTTAAAAAAAATCAAGGGAAATAATGCACTTTAAATCTCTCTTGGTAGACAGTTGATTTTAGTCATCCTTTTCCTCAGTTCACTTAAGAAGCAACATTGATTCTTTACTTAATTCAGCACTTTAATTTCCCATGTCTAACATGTAATCTAACAATGAAATGCTCGTCTAACAACAGAAGCAATTTATAGTAAAGTATTTTATGAAACACAACTTGTCTAATGATACTAAGAATTTCACGATAGAACCAGCATATGAGTTTTCATATGTGCTAGTTTAGGGAGGTTAACCATAGTTTAAATGACATTTTTTCAGAAATAGCAAATCAGGATCTTCTATAGAGAAAACAGTTACATCTGGACTTTGAAAGTCTTCAGTGCCCATCACTGATCAAATTTAACCACTGACATATGGGCCACAAGAATCCTTGCATTTCATTTGCTCATGTATTTGAAAACTTGAGTGCTCAAGGGGTTCCCCAGATCCTAATTTCCTTTTAATAAGAGTAAGAGCTTATGTAAAATATGGTAGTCTAAGTTCTTCAGAAACATGGTATCAAAATAACAAGAAATTATAATTTTAAAAAATCAATGGCATACTGAGAGTGTAGAAAAATAGAAATGCAGAGTTACGAAGATTTAACAGCCAAAATGAGGCCAGAAAAATCATGTAAGTATATAGTTACTAAGCATTTGTTGGTATATAGAAAATCACAGAGAAGTAGAAAAAAAATTAAGCTCAAAAAATAGTACTATGCTCATCTTATAAGTTGTTTAATAAGAGCTATTAAAGTACATAAAATATTTCATTACCTATGAAGTTACAGAGTGGAAGATTTCTGGAATGTAAGTCAGGAGATCTAGGTTCTAGTTTCAATTTTGCCACCTTGTACAAGTAATTCTCTGGACTTCCATTTACCTACCTGTAATATGAGAGGTTGAACTAGATAACCTATAAGGATACTTCTAGTTTGGGTTACAATGCTAGAAACATTCCTTTAGTGTGGGCTCTCTGCAATATTAAAAATGTATGGAAGTCATTCAATTTTTACTATGCCTGTAAAGATCATTAATATTTTGGTAGCATGAGGAAAAAACACTTATGTTACTGAGCATGGCAAATGTATGCTTGTTGTATATATACACACATATATACATTTATTAGGTTAATATTATGTGTAATGTACAACTAGCATTAACTTTTCAGATACTATATTTTTGTTAATTTTAAGGGTATTCTGCATTATAAAGGTCAATTTCTTTATATTATAACTAATGTCAGTTTGGCCAACAAACTCACTAATTCACAGAATACATTTTTATCTCTTTATATTTACAAAAAACCTCTATTGGAATAAAAACAGAATGTAGAAGGTGAACTTACATCATTCTGTAAATGAGGAAATACAACTTTTAATTCTTTGATTTGTTACAGTTTCATATGTAAATTTAGTGAGTTTTGTTTGCATATTTTAATAATAATCAGACTGAGGAATAAGTATGGTGAAGTGTTTAAGAGCATGGGTTCTGGAGCCAGATTTCTCAGTTTAAAATCTTCGCTATGCCACTTCCTAGAGCAGTAACTTTGGTCTTGTTTTATCTTGTGTAAAACTGGAATAGTGATAGAGTGCTGTATAGATCAAGTGAGTTAATGCAAGTTAATACATATGAAGCACTTAGAACAGTTGCCTTCACATAGTGAGCACTCAATAAATACTTGCCATTATAATCATATAATGTCTATATTAAAATATATTTTAGAGTCTTAAGAATGAACAAAAGTTGCATAATATAGAGATATTATGATTTATTTTATCCTGTTTAATAAATTTCAATAATCACAGACACTTTCATTGACTAGAAAATGTCACTTTATCCCAATCTCTGGAAAGTTGGAAATTCAGTCATGGTAGATACGATCATGTCACTCCCCCAGTTTAAACTCTTCAAAGGCTCTCCACTAATAAAGTCCAGACTTTCCAACATGATATACATAGCACTTCATGATTTTGCCCTTACTTGCCCATCTCAGTTCATCTAACTTTTGACAACCAAATTTAGCACCCACCAACCCCAACTACAAATGCACATACACATACACCACTATTTTCACTGAAAACATAAAAATCTCCAGAAAAGTCATTTCTCTCTCATGCTGCTGTGTCTTACCCACACTACTCACACTGCCCAAAACACTCTTCTACCCATCTTTCCAACTGTTAGTACTATTTAAAAGTGAGAAATTAAGAAGAAACCAAATGTTTATCAATAGATGAATGTATAAACAAAGTATTATTTATTGATAGCTAGGAATATTATGCAGAGAGCCCTCAAACTGATGAAAAGAACAAATTCATGTATTTAACAAATATTTATCGAGGACATTTTATGTGCTGTTCTAGATTCTAGAGGTTAGTGAACAAATTAAACAAAAATTTTATCCCCAAGAATGAGATATAGT